>NC_138989.1:81555071-81845071 GCF_964341445.2 Mesoplodon mirus | reverse complement strand
TCATTTATAAAATTCAGAAATCCTTAAGAAATAAAAGGTTACACTTACTAATAACTCTTCATGACTGGTAATGTCCTCTTAAAAGAAATTCTCAAATAGGAAAATTAACCAATGGATTTACCCACTTACTTGTAAAATACTTGTTAGTAACAGATTTACTTTTAATCTGTAAAGACTAGCCAATTAAGATTTCTTAAGCAAAAAATAAAAAGGAAAAGCTATTGTATTTTTCAGAAATTTCACTATAGGGTACAATATTGATTTTCTGCTTAGTCAAAATAAAGATGAAAATGTTATTAACATGCTACCATACATGTATAAATTGTTTTCATCAATTTATAATTATTTATCAGAATCCATCAGCAAGTGATGTTTTTATTACTTCCTGTCATTATCTTCCACAGAAAACATTCTACACATACCTGGACAATTTTCTCATTAACTCTGAATAACTAGTGTAAGTAAAATCTAGGGGTCTAGATTGAATCTCTCTCTGGGATCCCTCACAATGAAGGTAAACTAGTGAACCAGCTATCAACACACAACCTTCTAGTGCAGTGGTTCTCTAAGTGTGGTGCCCAGACAAGCAGTTTCAGCATCACCTGGGAACAAATTATACATCAAAATCCATGGGGGTGAGGTTTCAACAAGCCTTCCAAGTGATTCTGATGCACATGGAATTCACTATTTAAGAATGTATTTTAAATAGAACATTAGAACACTCTTTAACACCATACACAAAAATAAACTCAAAACGGATTAAAGACCTAAATGTGAGACCAGCCACTATACAACTCTTAGAGGAAAACATAGGCAGAACACTCTCTAACATAAATCACAGCAAGATCTTTTTCAATCTGTCTGGCAGAGTAATGGGAATAAAACCAAAAATAAACAAATGGGACCTAATTAAACTCAAATGCTTCTGCACAACAAAGGAAACCATAAACAAAACAAAAAGACAACCCACAGAATGGGAGAAAATATTTGCAAATGATATGATCAACAAGGGATTAGTCCCCAAAATTTACAAACAGCTCATGCGGCTTAATATCATCAAAACAAAAAACCCAATCAAAAAATGGAAACTAACACACTATTGTGAAGCAATTATACTCCAATAAAGATGTTTAAAAAAAAAATAGGCAGAAGACCTAAATTGACATTTCTCCAAAGAAGACATGGCCAAGAGGCACACAAAAAGATGTTCAATATCGCTAATTATTAGAGAAATGCAAATCAAATCTACAATGAGCTATCACCTCATACCAGTCAGAATGGCTATCATCAAAAAATCCACAAACAATAAATGCTGGAGAGGGTGTGGAGAGAAGGATACCCTCTTGCACTGCTGGTGTGAATATAAATTGGTACAGCCACTGTGGAGAACAGTATGGAGGTTCCTTAAAAAACTAAAAATAGAGCTACCATATGATCCTGAAATCCCCTTCCTGGGCACATATCTGGAGAAAAACATGGTCCAAAAGGATACATGCACCCCAATGTTCATTGAAACACTGTTTACAATAGCCCAGACATGGAAGCAACCTAAATGTCCATCGACAGAGGAACAGATAAAGAAGATGGGGTCCATATGTACAATGGAATATTATTCAGCCATTAAAAAAGAATGAAATAATGCCATTTGCAGCAACGTGGATGGAACTAGAGATTGTCATACTGAGTAAAGTAAGTCAGACAGAGAAAGAAATATTGTTCGATATTGCTTATATGCAGAATCTTAAAAAAAATGATACAAATGAACTTATTTACAAAACAGCAACAGACTTACAGACTGAGAAAAGGAACTTATGGTTACCAGGGAGGGAAGGGTGGCAGGGAGGGATAGTTAGGGAGTTTGGGATTGACATGTACACACTGCTATATTTAAAATGGATAACCAACAAGGACCTACTGTATAGCACAGGGAACTCTGTGCAATATTATGTAACAACCTAAATGGGAAAAGAATTTGGAAAAGAATAGATACATGTATATGTATAACTGAATCACTTTGCTGTACAACTGAAACTAACACAACATTGTTAATCAACTATACTCCAAAACAACGTAAAAAGTTTAAGAAAAAGAATGTATTTTGTTTAGTAATAACTTGAGCAAAGATTTAAAGGAGGAAAATACCAACAGTCTTTGGGGCAGAGAGGGTACTTATGTTGTGGCGTACTCACGGTGATATCATGCAATTATTGCCTTTTGTAGCAGAAGCTGGGACTCAGCAAATACTTGTACTCCTTTCCAACTCAGTGTCACAATTCCTTAAATGAGTTAGCTGCATAAATAAATGAAGATTGCAGAGACTGCAGACAGGGAAACTTCTTTGGAGAACACAGTTTGAAGTTCATTGAGAAATGAAACCAAGGTCTGAGATGAAGGTATAAAATAGTGCTGATTATGGGAATTTAAAAGAATTCGCCGATGCAAAAAGTCATAAAGCAATGAAAAGAATTATTGGTTAGTTGGATAGGGGAGTAAAGGAGAAAGAAATCAAAGGGGAATTCCAATTATTAAACAAAGACTGGAATGGAATTTATGGAGTTCTCGATAACGCCTGGTGTATTATTAGGATTCAGTTTAGGTGGTAGGTAATCTAATTTATTATATAATTTCCTTTCATTGCAGATGGTGAGGAGGATATGCATAGATATGTGGAGAAAGAGGGAGAGAAAGAAAACAAGAGAGCAAGAGGGAAAATAAGAGTCCTAAACCAATACATAATACTCATTGCAAGATCTGACCACAAAAGACACAAAAATCCAGTCCTTGATCCCTTTTATACTGCTAGATCCACTGTCTTTTGCTCTTTGGACCTGTCAGGGCAATGGAAATTCACTTTTGTTTTCTTCTTTCCTGGAAAGAGGTGATAGTGAGTACCACAATGTAAGCACTGCCAGTTGCTCTAAAGCAGTGCTTGTTTTAATAGTTTCCAACCAAGAGAGATGTTGAGTAATGTTACATATGTCATGATTGTGCTAAAGAGTAATTAATGCGGCCCAGGGAGAACTACAGCATGAATGATGGATACTTAGATCATGGAGATCCGGTTTTATTAAACCTTACATTTAAATAGAAAGTCTAAACAAATAAATGCTGGAGCGGAGGACTCTTTAGCACTGTAAAATCTGGCGAGATTACAGCCTTCCTTGCGGGGAAGTACTCTTATCAGCAGTGAGTTAGGCTACAATTCAGGGAATCTCCTGGATTAATGCCAAACACAAAGATCTTGTACTAACTCTCCTTGATTCAGAAGTTTAATATGCTATTAGAAACTCTTGAGAAGTTAAGTATTTGTTTATTTCAAAGTTATTTTCCTCCTTATACTAACCCTAATTATCTTAGAAAATTTTAAATTCTGAAAGGAAAATGATTAGAGAATATTAGATAATATTGTGTCTGAGAGAATATAAGAAAAGAACATTCTTCCTAGAGTAGCCTGAATACTAATATGGCTCCACCATTAATTTACTGTGATATTAATAATTTATGTATCTAAGTCTTGGTTCATGCGTCTGTAAGTTGAAGCGCTTGTACTGGAACACAGCTTTACAATTATGCTTACAACTAAGTTTAACGTTCATTAATGGTGACTATTATTTAGGTATAGAAAACAGAATCACTACTTTTTATGTATGAAATCAAATCAACAAAGGCTTGGCATTTGCCCTTTAAAAGTAGGCTCGATGGAATGTAGAATGTGACTAAATAATATAACTATATTATAAATGTCTGAAACAGCCTCACTGAAGTTGGTAAGGGAATAGGTGCTGAATTAAGTAACTCTGGAAATGAGGGGAAACTGTGAGATTAACAGCAAAAACAATTACACAAATGCACAGAATCTTATGGACAAAGCTCTTTCCCACAGAAGTACAGGTTAACAATTCTGAAACTACTATACTTGTAACTGGAGTTAAACAATTAGGCAAAGATGGTGGATGGTAGGAAACAAGTTTCCCACTGTTGGAGTGGGAGGTCACAGAAAAGCAAGGGGAGGAGGCTAGAATGATCCATGTGATGATGGATGAGACATGGAGACATCAGTAGGAACTCAAGTTTCACTTAATATAGAGATGTATGTTTATAGTTATAAATATTTATACATCTGAACACATACATGGGTTAGGAAACACCCATATATTTCCTTGCTCTCTCAGCAACTTTATGTACAAAATATACAATCTTCTCAAGTCCACATGGAACACTGTCCAGGACAGACCATATGCTGAGCCATAAACAAACCTAAATAAGTTTAAAAGGATTGAAATCATACAAAGTATGTTCTAAGGCTACAATGGAATGCAATTAGAAATCACTAACAAAAGAAATTTGGCAAATTTCTATATGACTCAGCAATTCCATTGCTAGGGCTATACCCAAGAGAAGTGAAAACATATGTCCACACAAAAATCTGTACATGAATGTTGACAGTAGCATTATTAATCATAGCCAAAAAAGTAGAAACAACCCAAATGACCATCACATGATGAATGGATAATTAAAATGTGAGATAGCCATACAGTGGAATATTATTCAGCAATATAAAGAAATGAAGTACAGATACATGCTTCAACACTGATGAACCTTGAAAACATAATACTAAGCGAAAGAAGTTAGTCACAAAAGACCACATATTGTATGATTCTATTTGTATGAAATGTACAGAATAGGCAAATCAGTAGAAATCACTAACAAGTAGTTGTCTAGGGTTGCAGTGGAATTAGGAGAAAATGGGTAGTGATGGTTAATGGTTATAGGATTTCTTTTTATGGTGATGAAAATGTTCTAAATTTGACTGTGGTGATGCATGAACAATTCTGTGAGTATACTAACAACCATTGAACTGTGCCATTAAAGGAGTGAAATGATATGTGATTAATATCTCAACAAAGCTGGTATAAAAATATAGTAAGGAAAGGAGGAGTATGTATAAATTGATTGTAAAATGATATATTTTTATAAATATGACTTAATGAATGAATTTTAATTTGTGTAGATTCTCAAACTTCATGTGGCCCATACAAAAAAACAGACAACAGGCCAGATTTATACATAACTCAAGAACCAAGAATGATTTTTACATTTTTAAATGATTGCAAAGGTAAACGAAGAATATTTTATGACAGGTGAAAATTATATAAAATTCATATTTCAATGTCCATAAATAAAGTTTCGTTGGAACCTAGCCACTTTCATTCATTTATGCATTATCTATGGTGGCTTTTATACTACAGTGGGTCAGTTAAGTACTTGTGACTTTATGGCCTACAAAGAAGCCTAAAATATTTACTATCTGGCTTTTTGCAGAAAAAAAAAATGTGTTACATTTCCCAGTCACTGTGAGGAACCCAGAGCAAGGAAATATATAGCCAAATGTAATAGTGTGTGCCTGAACTAATGCAAATGTAGTGAAGATTAAGAGGAAATATTGGATTCAAATTAAACAGAACGATAGATTTCATTACTCATTGATCTTTCTTTGCTCCGTAGTCCTCAGCACAAGCAGAATCATCTTTCTATAGCAATTATCTCCTTAGATTTCTTTAGTGATTACCTAAACTTTCAATACAAAATAGAAACCCTCCAGAAACATGCAAAATCATTCATGATATACTTCAAAAAAATTTTACATAGATTTTAAGGTTAAAAATTTTAATTATAAAGAAAAATACAAGTTAAACTGAAATTTAAAAATCTAAATTTTTGGAACAGAATGATTTGGCATTTGAGGGTAATGCTAACCATTAGATAAATCACATTTTATTATACATAATGAAGAAAAATTCTAAAGTATTATGAATTTCTCCTTCAAAAATAGAAACAAATATTATTTGCAAAAATAGTTTCCCATTTCTTATATAGTTTTAAAGAAGTTTCAAAATTTAGTCATTTCTACTTATCCACCTAAAAATTGTAAAATACAGCATTTGACTTAGTTTAATTCAGATAATAATTTTATATGCCAGTATATATGTAATATATACCATGAGAATGAAGGTTTCTTTTTCCACTAAAAAGCCTTGTTTTATAATTAATTTATTCAGAACAGTATTCTCCTCTCTCCAGTACACTTGTGAGCATAGCATTCAAAGCTAGTCTAATAATTGCAATAATATATAACTGAGAAGAGAAGAAAAAAACAAGTAATACAAATTGATATAAGAAAAAACTTACCATTTATTTTTTAAAACAAACTAATCAAATTATTTAATTAATTTTCATTTTCAAAACTTTGCTTAATAGTTTCAGGCTAATGCATGAGTACTTGCCTGATTTTTTTTAAAAAGTGGAAATTCTTCATAACCAGAAAAAGCCATCATGTCTGCTACTTCAAAATGAATGGTTCTTCATTGGGCCAGTTGTTGGCTCGGTTGCAGACCACCAAAATAAGGCGAATATCGCAATAAAGCGAGTCACATGAATTTTCTGGTTTCCCAGTGCATACACGAATTACATTTACACTATACTGTAGTCTGTTACGTGTGCAGTAGCATTATGTCTAAAAAAACAACATATATACCTTAATTAAAAAATAGTCTATTGCTAAAAAATACTAACCATCATCTACGCCTTCAGCGAGTCATAATCTTTTTTCAATAGTTACATCACAGATCACTGGTCACCATAACAAATACAATTATAATAAAAAGTTTGAAATATTGCAAAAAGTACCATAATGTGACACAGACATGATGTGAACAAATACCATTGGAAAAATGATGCCGATAGACTTGCTCAATGCAAGATTGCCACAAACCTTCAACTTGGAAAAAAACACAAGATCTGTGAAGTGCAGTAAAGCAGAACGCAATAAAACAACATATGCCTGTAAAATATCACATGAAAGTAGAAGAAGGTTTAATAAAACACACCTTCTGATAAGAGATTGTGACACCCAAAACATTTGGAAAGTATTGCTTGGTTCATTTCTTATGTTTAGGTTGCTTAATCTACAGAACTTTCAAGTTTTTACTTTTTAATAATTAATTCACTCCATAACCTCAATTCTTATGCAGAACTGTCCAATTTGACTAAAATAATAAATGTGTTTCTCAAACACAAAATCAACACAAAACATCTCACACATTCCAGGATACAGAAGTCACTGCATAAGGCACAAACGGGTGTGGATAAAATCTCTGGTAACAGCATTAGACTTCTGCACCTGTGCACTTGAAGACATCACCTCTTCACTCTCCCAGCTGCTGAAAAACTGAGATGGAAGTTGGAAAAACATTTGGGACTATGAATTTAAGAACCAGGAATAACTTTAGATCAATTTTCAAGTCAATATTTAACTTTTAGATCATGTAGACCTAATGTATTTGCAAATTTTGAGCAGACATTTTCTTAAGTCAGATGACCATAACCATTACCAGAAGGAACTGAAGTTGCACGGAGTTACCAACAGCACAAACATCATTGGTGCTGACACAGCAGTTCTTCCTTGGCCCAGTTACAAAAACACATAAACAAAACAAATAAAACCAAAGAGATGGGGAAAAAACTTCATGTAGAGAAAAAAAATGTTTTTCTCTGGTAGCAGATCAATATCTACAGTGTCTGAAAAAAACATTTAAAGAGAAAATATTTTCAATCATCAAGTAAAGCATCTGTTTTGAAATCAAAATGGAAAAGCTTGGATAAACCCAATAAATCATTTCTATGGTATGTATTACACTACACCGATCTTAGAGAGTTTAAATTTAGATTTCTTTGGAGGATAAATGAGGCAATATGTTATTTTTCAAATGAGGTTTATATTATGCATATTGTTTAATTTTCTAAAAAGTAATTGGGAACTACTCATGGAACATAAACATTAAAATATGTTCATCGAAAATTTTCAAATTGCCTCATTCCTTACCCACATTTCATAAAGCACTAATTTTAGATCAAGTTGGTGGCTCTCTCTATGTTCTACTTCTACTGTTTGCCTGTGTCCATCGTGGAAGATGAACTTTATTGAATCAATACTTAGAAATATGGAGATATATGTATACATACAATTGTAAAGCAATTATACTCCAATAAACATGTTAAAAAAAATATGGGCTTCAGTGAAAAATCCGTGGGAAACTGAGAGGCTTTACATTACAAACCACGAAATAAACAACTCAGTAACAAATTTATGTTACACGTTTCCAGTCACTCCAAAGTCCCACTTTTGCTCTCTCTTGACCATTGCCTTGTGAGGCCTCTACATTGTGCTTTGCTGCCTGACTTCCTAGACCCTCTGTCCCAGCTTCCTTCTTCCCTCTCTCCTTCCCTTTCAGAGCAATTAACCCCTGTCTCATTGCCTCCACTGTTACCCATCATATCCATAACCATGCTCAGAAAACAAGGCAAGCTCCTGTTGCCATGATTTACCTTCCTTCAGAAGCAGAAAGGGAATTGAAAAGAATAGCTTTATTTTCCTCTGTCACATTTTTGAACTGTAATTCAGTAACTTTTCAAAGGTTAGAAGATAATTCAATAACATGGAACAATACTCCGTTATCACAGAAGAAGATATCATAAAAGCTAAATAGAATAATATCTATAAATTTTACATGAGAACTATTATATTTGCCCAAACCAAGTCAGTTACAGACATAAAAAAATTTATATTACAACAAATTATTTTAACTAATAAATCCAGAATGGAGACAAATAGTCAATAATTCTATTTCTCTTAGAAAGAATGATTTAGTTTTGCAAGTAACTACTTATTTTCTCCTAGAAGAATTAATAAATGTCAATTGTAAATTCTTCTTTCATAGAAAATTTTGAGCCTCAGTGTTTTCTTCTCATTGTCCATTAAAAATGTACTTAGGGCCTCCCTGGTGGCGCAGTGGTTGAGAGTCCGCCTGCCGATGCAGGGGAAACGGGTTCGTGCCCCGGTCTGGGAGGATCCCATATGCCGCGGAGCGGCTGGGCCCGTGAGCCATGGCCGCTGGGCCTGCGCGTCCGGAGCCTGTGCTCCGCAACGGGAGAGGCCACAACAGTGAGAGGCCCGCGTACCGCAAAAAAAAAAAAAAAAAAAAAAAAAAATAAAAAAAATAAAAATGTACTTAAAACACTAGGTTTGACTTTAAACAAAATGTCCTTTCTTAAAGGTTTTTGCAAAGACGGAAATAAACATTAATTCACAAGTTTAAAAAATGACTGTAAATTTCAAGATATTAGATACAGCAAACCTTCTAGAAGAACTCAGAACACTGCCAAACTAATGACATATGATTTGACTGGTTCTTTGTCTCACCTGAATTTTAAGATACAGATACCTGAATTTTAAGATAGAGAATGTAAATTACATATACTGCCGAACATAGTGTGAGAGATAAGTATATATTATTTAAAACATGCAATACTAAAATAAAATCTCAGATTCATTTATTTCTGTAGATTCTAGGTGTTTAAGTGAAATTCTATAATATGTATAAATATTTAAGTAAAATTTTTAAATCTGGAAAATCAGGTTACAACTACAGTGATATCTCATGTATCCAAGAGGTATCTTACCAGAACAATCCATTAAACACTAAGCTTTTTGGACTAATATCTCTTAACCAGTACATTTATTGTTACTACCATCCCCCATTCCACGTTTCATTAATTGCTTTTACATCCTACTTGTCAAAACATGAACAATGGAGTGAAGGGGGCTTGTCTTTTTAATCATTATACCCACACATTTTAGGTAGGACTTCGCATATTTCATAGTGGTGAATTGAACTGAACTGAATTGAACCAAAAGAAAATGTTCAGGCTGACCCCACCCTATTACATAGTTTTCTAAAACAAAAGCAGAAAAGATCTGAACAATCAGTGATTCAAAGAAAGAAAGAAATTAAGATTTAAAAACCTAATCTACTGACATATATAATATTCAAGTATATTTAAAATTACACAAAGAAGATGATATGATTTAATCACTTTGGCTTACACTAATAACACCCTACCCAAACCCAATAGTGTAGTAACTATTTTTAACTAGGGCAATTAGTAGTTTTAAATAAGTAAATATACTATCTTTAAAAAAAATTCATTTTTAAAGAGTCTTCAGAAACATGATTGAGGGTAACTGAAATTGCAAGTAACTATAAAATGCATAAATTATCCTTAATATAATAAACAGTTTTTATATAAAATGAATTGAGATTAGAATTCAAGGTATTCAAAGTTATTTCACCTGCATAGAAGAAAAGAGATTTATTTATTTTAATACTATTATTTTAAATGAAGCTATTCAGACTAACAGTGTCATAGACACTTTTTAGCAGTGTTATTTTGTACAATTAAATAATAACAAACAATAATAATAAAATAATAATTTTCCTTTTAAAATAGGAAACTAAAAAAACAAAAATACTACACATTAAATTATCTAACCTTTCTGCTGAAGGATCTACTGACAATGCCAATATGATAGTTTACAATTATAAACATTAACATCACTTTTTTTATAATCTGTTTTATGCCATGTTATGCACAAGACTTATTACATTATTTCAAACACTTTCAAGAAAACTTTTTTAATTGTAAAAGTAATATAATGCTGTTATTGAAAATTTAGAAAAGTAAAATTTACAAAATCATATATTTTAATAACTACTCCCAAAGTAGCCTCTTTTACTATTAGTATATTTTTCCAGATTATCTATGTTTACATTTTTCCAAAATTGTGGAGCTCCTTTTTAATGGGCCTTTTACACATACCATTTTAATCATCTTCCTAAATATCTAAGTAGTCTCCAAAATCTCAATTTTTAATGACTCTGTACAAATCCAATATATGGATTTATTTAAATTTTGCTTACATCTGTGGCATTTCAGTTAATTTTTTGTATGTATGAATAATGAAAATAAAGCATTCTTGCATCTGAATTATTTTCTTCTGCTTCTTTATTCTGATTGCCTTAGTTTAACTAGTAAGTGAATATAAATGTAACTGACAGTTGAAGGTTTCTTTAAAAATTCAATAGAAAATATTAAAATATCCCCCCCACAAAGTCTGCACCAATATACATTTGTCTTCACCATTTGTAATTATGTTCAACACAATTTATCATAACATCAATATTTGCACAATATTTGCTTTCGGTGTCCAATACAAAATCTGTGAGGTTGAGCCTAAAAATGAGTTAATATTCCTAACTCTTAAATTTTTTAATCCTATTTTTTGTGTGTTTTCTCAAGAAAATTTCTGAAAGCCAACTACAATGTGCTGTTGCTAAATTTCTGCATTTTCTTTTTTAGTTTATATGTAACACAGACAGCAGAAGGAATTTCCATTGTCAAATACATGGTGGCCATTACAAATGTGACTAGGAGAAAATAACTATGCATCTGACAATTTTTAAAACTATTGTCATTTTAAAATCAATGGTAAATTTACCTTCCACCATGGATGTCATTAGATCTAATGAAACTTAAATACATAATTTTCAGAGTTATACTGAGTCAATGTCTTCCACTGTGTTCATTCTATCAAATTATACTTTCTATATAGCATGGTTTTAATTTTTAGTCTTACCTTTTATTTTTTAAGACATTTTCTGTTCTCTTTAGCCAAAAAGATGATGCTCTGGAAGGATTATCCACATATTACCTTGCCAAATATCTATCAATTTTCTGCTGCTGTCTCCTCATTTAATTTTCATATAAAAATTTCAAATTCAGTCAAACACCTGACTTACAGTAATAATGATTACAGGCAAAATGACCAATGTTGCTACTGAATTTACATATTAAAATGTTTAAAACACAATGCAGTATTTTATAAGTAAGTAAAGAGCTGTCTCATAAAAGAGCATAAAAAGGAACATGCCTAAGAAGGAAGACTAATAAGTAGACAGACAGGGAGGAGAACCAACACTGGAGGCAGGACACATCAAAAAATAATAATAATAATAATAAAAGAAAAAGGGAAGAAGAGGAGGAGGAGGGCTGGAAGTAACACACGTCATTCTCTTTTCAGGCATTTTGTGTTCAGCTGTGCATATTTTTACCAGCAGAATCCTCCACAATTTTAATGTTTTGAAAACAAGTTCTCAGTTTATCAGACCGGCAATGCTTTCCCAAAATGAAGGAGTGCTGATAAAAATCCTTTCTTTCTAAGCAATTCTTCTCATACTTATGGCAGGTAATAATCATACTGTGAATATAGGAGTCATTGGGATGCACAAATGGAAACTAAGCTGCCAGTGGCTAGCAGGCAGAGTCACCAAGGGCGAGTGAAAGGCCACGCTCTGCCAGCTGATATATAGGATTGAGGACAGCCCAGGCCTTATGATCAACACAATTCCATGGTTGACATTTGCACATTCTTGTTATTTACTGCTCAGAATTCAACATCTCTAAGAAAAGGCTTAGAGATGGGAGATTTAAAAAAAATAAAGATTCAAGCTATATAACACAACTCTCAAATCTGGCTGAGCTCAATTCAGAGGCATCTAAAGTGAAGTATCCTAAGAATTAGGGACAGGGTCATTAAACACTCAGTTGAAATCGAAAGTAATACATATAAAAAATACATAAATGCAAAACAACCTGACTTCTAGTTACAATCAATAAATACATACAGTAGTCCCCTCTTACCCAGGAGGAATATGTTCCAAGACCCCCAGTGGATGCCTGAAGCTGTAGATGGTACTAAACCCAGTATATACTCTTTTCTTCCTATACACACATACCTATTGATACAATAACGTTTAATTTATAAATTAGGCACAGTATAACATCAATAATGAGTAACAATAACAATATACAGTAATAAAAGTTACGTGAATGTGCTCCCTCTCTCCCTCTTCCTCTCCCTCTCCCTCCCTCTCCCTCTCCCTCTCTCTCAAAATAGGTTATTCTACTGTACTCACCCTTCTTGTGATGATGTGAGATAATAAAATGCCTACATGATGAGATGAACTGCGGTGAATGAGGTAGGTGCTGGGGTGGAACATTAGGCTACTGTTGACTTTCTGACAATACATCAAAGAAGGATGATCCTGGATCATCGACCCATGATGATGTCAACAGTTACTGAACTATATGAAACCTGACGTCAGTCAGGAACAGATGTCAATGGTTGGAGATCCTGGGGGGATTGGAACAGGGAGAGATTTCATCATGCTACTACTCTGAACAGCACAAAATTTAAAACTATCAATTGTTTATTTATGGAATTTTACCTTTAATATTTTCAAACTGTGGTTGTCCACGGGTAACTGAAACCTCGGATAAGGGGGGACTACTGTACCTACATAAAAAGGGGTCTTGCGGAGACATGGTTTGCAAGAGAGAGTCCCAGGGTTCTATGTAGTCTGTTCAACTATTCAGAGAGACCCTGGAACTTCTCAAGTTTAATGAACATAGTCAAGGATATTCCTCAGAAGCCAAAAACGATGCAAATTGAAAAGCTAATAGTATGAATAGAATCTAGAAAATACATAAGCAAGACAGCAGCTTTTTCTTTATGCAGAAGTTAGGTGGTCTCACATGGTAACAGGGACATCTAATCCATCCAGGCATCATATCCATATAGTAAATATGAAGGTAATAATCTACTAATGCTTAAAAACTTCAGTTGTTAATCTCTGCTTTGATTCTATTCGCATCTAGTGGTCTTGAGATAGTATTTTAAGTTTTTATTTATTTACAAAGAGTCTCCTATGTGTTCATATCCATAAATAGAACTGAGAACATAAAGATTCAAAAATTACAGTCTCAATTTTCAAAGTTTGCTATTTAAAATGGTGTAGGCTCAAAATCTTTGTAGATAGAATAAGAGGATATAGGTGTACTTTTTTATGTGAAAATGCAAATGACCTAGGTTGGTCAATATAATATTAAAGAAGATTAATAAGATAGTGTATTAAATTACAGAATAAAAAGTCAATATAAAAAATCTTTGCCTTCAGAGAAATTATTGCCTAGTAAATATTAATGAGTTTCTCATTGTTTCTTGCAAATTAAGTGTTTTGTGATTCTATGTCTTCACTTACACCATTCCTCAATCTAGAATATTTCCTTCTCATCTTCACCTGGTGAAATAACAATTATCTTTATGACTCAGTTTAGTTGTCATCTGGACAAAGCCTTCCCAGTTCCTCCAGGCACATTTGGTTGTTCTCTCATTTCAGCAAATAGGACTTTATTTGTACCTGTGCTGTACCACTAATTATTTATATAATGGTTATGTGTTTGTATTTCTGCCACTCTTGCTAGACCAGGTATTATTTTAAATTCATAGGAAAGGTAACTTCTTAATCCCCAGCATATTGTATAATGCCTAGAATTTAAAACTTTCTTGGGTGAACTGTACTTTGTACATTTGCAGATTTCTTGTAAACTTCTCTGGAATAGAAATTTAAATCATGTTGGGAATTACAAAGCTTCAAAAAAGTAAGAATTGATCAGTGTTTAGTAAACAATGAAACCAAAACAATATATGCTAAAGTGAGTATTGGTGAAAATTAATTGTGGTCTGAAGAATTTGGAAATGCATAACCATAATCTGTTTGAGAACTTTATAAAACATATTAGCATGCCTTGACGGCTCTACAATGATGAAACATTCCCTCAATTATAAGACTTCCCAAACGTACTTGATCATAGATTAAGAAAGAGAGAGATAGAGACTATTATTACTCTATAAGCCTAGTCTTACACAAAAGGTTTTATTTTTTCCCCCCAAAAAAATGTTGATGTAAAGTTAATCAGGGGAAGTGAAAGTGAAAACATTAGTACCATATATTTTTCACATCCACGTTATTTCTCTATGGACTTATCTGATTTTTTGTCCCTCCTTTGTCTCATAGATTTGTGTTTATTTTTTCAAATCCATTCTATTTTTGTTTCATCAGAGCTGTAGCAGAAACAAAGAGTATTAAAAATAGCTTCTGTGTTCTTTAACTCTTGCCTGCATCCCTCATTTAATCAGTATGTCACTGGCTTTGTGGTAATGATGCCCTGAGAGGGCTCAAAAACAAAGGGAAACAAGACAAATGATTGACCAAGCAATAACAGAAAAGGGAGGTTATCTGGTGACTATCAGAAAACATTGAAGCTGACAGCCTGCTGCATTTATTATCAGGTTCACCATAGAATCAGAAAAAAAGTTTATCTTTCCTTTTATATGCATTAGAAAGGTTATCTGACCACAAACATATGGGAAATCTCCCTTTAGTTATACATATTTACATAACGCTTCCAGTGCACTCTTGTCTTGGTGGTCTAAAAGAAGTCTCCGAAGAAACGGCAGACATGATAAATTGTACACAATTAAACATGCTGGATAAAATAATTTTGGTGGAAAAATATTTGTTTCATCTCATGTGTTTTAAATATTACAGTGAAAATAGGGTAAGCATGTTTTTTAAAAAAATAGAACAGAAGACTTACGTTATCCTGACCTTAACAAGAGCATCCCACATACGAATAGCCAAACCGGTCATTAAAAATTCGCCATCAATCATTCTAACAGTTTCCCACCATATCATCCTATTAATTGAGCAGAACTTCTAATTAGCCTGAGATTACGGACAGAAGACACAGCTGAGTGTTGGGCTGAATGGCTCTACCTACAAACCTCAAAGGCACACAATGATGGCCTGTGTCTTCCAAAAAATGGGGAACTCCAGCCATGAGTGGTCTTGTAGGAGAGCGAGCACACTGCATAATTACATGGGAGGGCTTCGTCTATCCTGCTGGTGAGAATTATGATCTAATTTTGAAATAAAAATGGATTCTAAAAAAACTGCCATAATTTTTTTGAGAAGAAAGATGTGTGAAAAACTAATACACTTGTTGCTCAAATGACATCAGTCATGATTCTGTTCACAATGTAAGTTAATGAACTAAGCCCCTACTTGTTTATTATCAACAAGGGTATCTATTATGAGTTATATGGACTCTGTTTTCATTTTAAACAGTTTAAAATGTATAACATGGTTTATTCATTCCATGTCAGGATTCAGTCAACTATGTGGCTAGTAAACAATTTTACAACACAATATCCTATTAAATTTTTTAGGAATGTCACTTTTTCCGACCTCAGAAATTTAGCACATAGATATTTGAAAATAGATACAGAACACAGGTAATTCTTCAAAATGATAGCAAAGGAAGAAACTTTTACACTACTCCCTTTTTTCCTTCTTCCCTCCCTCCCTCCCTTCTGCCACCCTCTCTCCCTCCCCCGCTTTTCTTGTTTTCTTGTTTCCTTCGTGTTTTTTTCTCTACTCATTTGTATTCTTATCATATATTTGAATCAATATTTTGATCTCAAAGTGATCAGTAAAAAAGTACATGGACAGGGGCTTCCCTGGTGGCGCAGTGGTTGAGAGTCCGCCTGCCGATGCAGGGGACACAGGTTCGTGCCCCAGTCCGGGAAGACCCTACATGCCGTGGAGCGGCTGGGCCCATGAACCATGGCTGCTGAGCCTGCGTGTCTGGAGCCTGTGCTCTGCAACGGGAGAGGCCACAACAGTGAGAGGTCCGCGTACCACCACCAAAAAAAAAAAAAAAAAAAAGAAGTACATGGACAAATCAATAGTGGAATAATACATACATATATACTTTAAGTATTTACATAGGGGAGGTAATCAAATAACTGCAAGAAGATTTCAAGAGGAAAAAATCTAAATGGAAAATGATCTTACACTTTATCCTTTTTGCATATATTGACTCTTGAATGACTGTTACTTAATATCTTTAAATATACATTCAATAAGTTATATGCATTGACAAAAAGTTAAAACCTAACCAGAGGGAATATGTATTTTAACCTTAAAGTGGACTTAGCATTTATTAAATTTTAATCTGTCAAATGTTACTGTGAAATGAGAACTATATTTGATTACAGAGAGCTTAGTTTCTAGAAGATGATACAATTATCTTCTAAAGATAAAATATTTTATATTTTCACTGGTTTATAAGTTTTAGATAAAATTATAATACTGCTGTCCTATAATACTAAGAAATATGTTGATCTCTTGGCAAGTAAGAACTATTTATTCATTGCATTTTTCATTGCTAAGCAATTTAGCCCAACTAAGATCTCACAATTAAAAAACTCTACACTGCCTTTACATTGCTTTGCTGCCCTAGAATTTTACCATGATGCACAAATTGCAAAAAATCTCTCCTGTTATGCAAGATTTTCAAATGATAAAAAGGTCTCTATGCATTTTATCAGAGAGTGAAATGTAGCACTGAACCCAAAAAGAAAATACTATTCTTCACCAATATCAGATTGGTTAGAAAAGAAACAGTTTTTCTCTGGAGATTACTTATTGCTGGAAATCCCCATTAGCACAATCCCCAAGTGACCGGAACTTCCCATAAGCACAGTATGGACCCAACGTGCTGGGGTAGAATGTACCCAAAGGTGTGTGTATGTGTGTGTGAACATGCACACAAATGTATGCAAGTGTGTATGTCTGACAGAGTTACATACATGCAGTCAGGCTAGGAACTTAATTTAAGCATTTGACAGAGGGACAGAAATATAGTTGCTCCCTAAAATGAGGCAACAATCATAAGATCTTAAGAGCTTGTTCTTCATCTTGCTTTTAGACAACACCAAAAATATTTTCTGCCATGATTTTTTTCAATGCAAACAAATGAACAGAGATCAGTACAACTATTGTTCAAATATAAAATATCAAACTAAAATATGCATCAAATTTAGTGAAGAGATTTTATTTCTGTGTTTTAATTATAGTTGTAGAAAATGAAAAAAGTGGTATCAGAATTTTATCTTTATGTTTAACAAAATCAGATACTTGCAATGTTTAATGAAAATAAGGGTAAAAATCTACCTGGCATTTACCTCTAGTGATACATATTTACACTAGAAAATAATACATGAGCTATAAGACATCTAAAATATGAGACAGCGAAAGGAAATTTGGACCATTGGGTGCATATATCAGGTTTTTTTAAAAATGATATAACAATTTTTAAGGGATAATAATCATAGAAACCATTGACTTGGACCAAATCCTCAATTTTTTAGATGGGGGCTGAGTCATGGAGAGATTGGTTGACTTTTCAAAGATGATGAGATTGGTTGACTTTTCAAAGATGATAACCCTTATCGATAGTACAGGAAGGACTCAGTTTAATACTCATTACATTTTCTCTCCCCAACTCCACTATCAAAATAAACCCTTCCATGGTAGTTTAAGAAGCAAAGTTCAAGGGGAGATTCTAATAGGCTTGGCTTGGACTAAATGCCCACTCTTGCATAAAATACTATGTGCCCAAGAAAGGGGATATCTTGACTGGCAAGGCTTAAGTGTCAGGTTCACGTCTTTGTTTGCAAGGGGTGAGGTTTGGGGAGCACTGAGGCAAGATCCGAAAATATGGAATGTGATAGAGGAATGGATAAAGAAGATGTGGTACCTATATACAATGGAACATTACTCAGCCATTAAAAAAAGAATGAAATAATGCCATTTGCAGCAACATGGATGGACCTAGAGATTATCGTACTAAGTGAAGTAAATCAGACAAAGACAAATATCATGATATCACTCATATGTGGAATCTAATTTTAAAAAATGATACAAATGAACTTATTTACAAAACAGAAACAGACTCACAGATTTATAAAACAAATTTATGTTTACCAAAGGGGAAATGTGGGGCGGGGGGAGGATAAATTAGACGTTTGGGATTAACATATACACACTACTATATATAAAATAGATAACCAACAAAGACCTACTGTAGAGCACAGGGAACTCTACTCAATATTCTGTAATAACCTATATGGAAAAAAACTGAAAAAAGAATGAATATATATATAACTGAATCACTTTGCTGTACATCTGAAACTAACACAACATTGTAAATCAACTATAATAAAATTTAAAAAAGAGAGAGAATGCTTTTTAAACAAAAAGACAGTGCGAGGGGAGAGCGATGGAGAGAGTGAACAGAAAAATCAACTAATATACACTCTAAGCATCATTACTGTGATTGTCAGGATAAACTCAAATATCAGCCCAAGCATAACAAAACAGGTACCACCAAACAAATCTCTCTTCCATTCTACGTCCAAACTGTACCAACCCAGCATATTTCTCAGGATTATCTAACATTCTGCTATGTGTTATGATAGGTGCAGTAATTTTAGTCTACTGGACACTTAATTTGGAATAAAAATTAAGTGAGCCACATTCTAGAAAAGATTTAGTGAAAAATGATATTCAGATAGTTATATTTTATAATTAACAGGCAAATTGTTTAAGATTTTGTAGGAAATTCCCTAATTTTAATGTTAAATATGGATGAGGTATGTCTGTGGTAACCATTAATGGGTTCAACAAATTAAAAACCTTTAATATGTCAATTATATCAACATGTGCCTTACCCAAATATTGCTACTATTTACTGTGTTATAAAATAACAATAATAAATTGGAAAAATGACAATGTGCCCATGTGTTTAAGTCTCCATCTCCCTTAATGAGTATCTGCATAAAAACAATAAAATTGGAGCAAGGTTTTATGGATTCTGAAGATCTCTTACTCCTTGTATTACCTGAGTCCTTCAATTATTTGCCCTTAATTCCTAGGTAAGTAGTTATTACAGCTTAACTCCCAAATGAAATTAAGGTTGAGATAAAGAGAGTTGAAAAGAAACACTCGCACAATCACAATATTACAGATCTGTACCCTGTTTCTCATTTGATGCAATGCATTACAAAAAAAATAAAAAAGGCATGTCATAATGTGTCAGAGGAACGTGCCAAGATACAAACAGCAGGTGTTATGGGAGAAAGATGGTTCAAGGTCATGGAGGGTTATATAATGTTACAATAATAGGGTGTGAAAGATATGAAGTAATTTTTAATATAAAGAAAGTAACAAGGATGGAGTCATCTATTTACTTAAATCATCTCCCTCTTTAAAATTTATTTCCTCTGCTAACAAGTTTTGTTTTAATTTTACTCTTTTTTTTTTTGGGTAAATAAGACGGTGTTGCCAGACTTATTTGTATTCTTCCTCAACTCACCCACTTAACTTCACTTATGATTTGGTAACATTTATAATTTTGACCAAATACAAAATAATTTTGAGAAAGAGAAAGAGAGAAGGGTTAAGAAAAAAGGTGAAGAAGAGGAGAAGAGAAAACAAAAATCAACAAACTAAATTAAAATAATTTTTTAAATTACTAAAATAATGTAATCCTTTGAGTTAAAATTAGTTGTTAAATATGTTTTTATAAAATGACAGACCAAATTGACTAAATCAAATCTGATTTCCTTTCTCTTTTATACCAATTTAGAATCATAACATTTTTTGTATGTTGCAGTAAAGGTAACTTGAAAAATGCTAATACCTTGTATTGTTGCCAAATTACAGATATATAGATCACTTTGGATAGAATACAAATTTGTTACATTCACACTGGTAATTTCCATTCAGAAAACCATAAAAATTTTTTAGAATAATTAGCTCAGTGTTCGGTATTTAAATGTAATAAGCTAAACAACAAAACTCCAACTCATGTCATTCATTAAAAAAAATATTTGGCATAAATATTTTAAAAGCAATTAGTGAAGAACTTTAAGATAAAAAAAGTAGTCCATATTCACAACAGCAAAACTGATGGTATGATCAGTAAGAGGCAAAGTATCCTGTCAAGTGATTAAAAATGTTTTCATTATTTAACGGTGGATATTACCTAAAAGCAATATTATACAATTCCAACAGCACCAAAAAGAAATATACTAGTAATAATTAAAAAGACAATACCCAGTAGCTCCAATTCGTTGTAATACATTTACATTTTATTGCTTTCTGTGCTTAATAAGAATTCTGGGATTCATTTGATTCAAAGAATTTTCAAAGCTGAGCCAAAATGATTCTAAAATAATAAGCTCACAAAGCACAAATAAAGAGTATTAATCTCCTAGGAGAGTAATCGCAGGGTAAAATTTACACTGAATCACCATTCTTCCATTAGACTTCTGTGCTGCAACATTGATTTAATAAAACTACCATCCAGAAAGAGCAGTTCAATCAAGTTGAACACTGCTAGCAAAAAACTATTGCCACTGCTGCTGTTCCTATTTTGAAGACTGAAAATAACGACAGCATATCACTCCCATTTACTGATGCATAAACGCACAGCACCCTGAGAACATCAACGGCAAACTTGCAATTTAGTTTTGTTTGCCCAAGAATAAAATCCTATGGGGACTGCTTTATTTAAATAAGAGCAGTCATATTTTAATTAAATATGAGCTTATATATTAAGTGAACAATTTGGGAATATTTTATTGGAGTGAAGAATTAAAATATGCTTTAATCAAGCATTTGTATGTAAAAATATAATAAGATTTAGCTTAAGTCTGTGTTATGTAATTTCATATTCAAAGTCCTCAACTTTTCATTGTAATAAAATTGAAAGAGTGGTGGAAAATTCGGGAAAATATTTAAATGTTTCTCACGTGGAATATCACAAGCCCTAGATCATAAGATTTACAAATAATCTTTAAAAGTTTTAAAAATTTATCTTAATTACTCTTGTGTCTTGAAAACATATAGTAAGTGTTAAACTATCATAAAGTGATATTTCTTAATCATATGTAAAAAAGATGTTACTTTTATTTAAGAAAAATATTACTTCTTGAATTGATTACTAAAGAATATGTACTTATATATATATTTTATAAACATCTTTATTGGAGTATAATTGCTTTACAATGGTATGTTAGTTTCTGTTTTATAACAAAGTGAAACAACTATACATATGCATATATCCCCAAATCTCCTCTTTCTTAGGTCTCCTTCCCACTCTCCCTATCCCACCCCTCTAGGTGGTCACAAAACACTAAGCTCATCTCCCTGTGCTATGAGGCTGCTTCCCACTAGCTATCTATTTACATTTGGTAGCGTATATATGTCCATGACACTCTCTCACTTCGTCCCAGCTTGCCCTTCCCCATCCCCGTGTCGTCAAGTCCATTCTCTACAACTGCATCGTTATTCCTGTCCTGCCCCTACATTCTTCAGAACCTTTTTTTTTTTTTAGATTCCATATATATGTGTTAGCATACGGAATTTGTTTTTCTCTTTCAGACATACTTCACTCTGTATGACAGACTCTAGGTCCATCCACCTCGCTACAAATAACTCAATTTCGTTTCTTTTTATTGCTGAGTAATATTCCATTGTATATACGTGCCACATCTTCTTTATCGATTCGTCTGTCGATGGACACTTAGGTTGCTTCCATATCCCAGCTATTGTAAATAGAGCTGCAATAAACACTGTGGTAGATGACTCTTTTTGAATTATGGTTTTCTCAGGGTATATGCGCAGTAGTGGGATTGCTGGGTCCTATGGTAGTTCTATTTTTAGTTTTTTAAGGAACCTCCATACTGTTCTACAAAGTTGCTGTATCAATTTACATTCCCACCAACAGGGCCAGAGGGTTCCCTTTTCTCCACACGCTCTCCAGCATTTATTGTTTGTAGATTTTTTGATGATGGCCATTCTGACTGGTGTGAGGTGATACCTAGTTTTGATGTGCATTTCTCTAATTATTAGTAATGTTGAAAATCCTTTCATGTGTTTGTTGGCAATCTGTATATCTTCTTTGGAGAAATGCCTATTTAGGTCTTCTGCCCATTTTTGGATTGGGTTGTTTGTTTTATTGATATTGAGCTGCATGAGCTGCTTGTATATTTTGGAGATTACTCCTTTGTCAGTTGCTTCATTTGCAAATAGTTTTACCATTCTGAGGGTTGTCTGTTTGTCTTGATTATGGTTTCCTTTGCTGTGCAAAAGCTTTTAAGTTTCATTAGGTCCCATTTGTTTATTTTTCTTTTTATTTCCATTTCTCTAGGAGGTGGGTCAAAAGGATCTTGCTGTGATTTATGTCAAAGAGTGTTCTGCCTGTGTTTTCCTCTAAGAGTTTTATAGTGTCCAGTCTTACATTTAGGTTTTTCATCCATTCTGAGTTTATTTTTGTGTATGGTGTTAGGGAGGGTTTAATTTCATTCTTTTACATGTAGCTGTCCAGTTTTCCAGCACCACTTATTGAAGAGGCTGTTTTTCTCCATTGTGTATTCTTGCCTCCTTTGTCAAAAAAAAGGTGACCATATGTGCGTGGGTATATCTCTGGGCTTTCTGTCCTGTTCCATTGATCTATAGTTCTGTTTTTGTGCCAGTAGCATACTGTCTTGATTACTGTAGCTTTGTAGTATAGTATGAAGTCAGGGAGCCTGATTCCTCCAGCTCCATTTTTCATTCTCAAGATTGTTTTGGCTATTCGGGGTCTTTTGTGTTTCCATACAAATTGTGAAATTTTTTATTCAAGTTCTGTGAAAAATGCCATTGGTAGTTTGATAGGGATTGCACTGAATCTGTAGATGGCTTTGGGTAGTACAGTCATGTTCACAATGTTGATTCTTCCAGTCCAAGGACATGGTATATCCCTCCATCTGTTTGTATCATCTTTAATTTCTTTCATCAGTGTCTTATAGTTTTCTGCATACAGGTCTTTTGTCTCCTTTGGCAGGTTTATTCCTAGGTATTTTATTCTTTTTATTGCAATGGTAAATGGGAGTGTTTCCTTAATTTCTCTTTCAGATTTTTTGTCATTATATAGGAATGCAAGAGGTTTCTGTGCATTAATTTTGTATCCTGTTAATTTACCAAATTCATTTATTAGCTCTAGTAGTTTCCTGGTAGCATCTTTAGGATTCTCTATGCATAGTATCATGTCATCTGCCAACAGTGATAGCTTTACCTCTTCTTTTCCGATTTGCATTCCTTTTATTTCTTTTGCTTCTCGATTGCTGTGGCTAAAACTTCCAAAACGATGTTGAATAACAGTGGTGAGAGTGGACAACGTTGGCTTGTTTCTGATCTTAGTGGAAATGGTTTCAGTTACGATTGAGAACAATGTTGGCTGTGGGTTTGTCATATATGGCCTTTATTATGTTGAGGTAAGCTCCCTCTATGCCTACTTTCTGGAGGGTTTTTATCATAACTCGGTGTTGAATTTTGGCAAAAGCTTTTTCTGCATCTATTGAGATCATCATATAGGTTTTTTCTCCTTCAATTTGTTAATATGGTTTATCACATTGATTGATTTGAGTATATTGAAGAATCCTTGCATTCTTAGCATAAACCCCACTTGATCATGGTACATGATCCTTTTAATGTGCTGTTGGATTCCTTTTGCTAGTATTTTGTTCAAGATTTTTGCATCTATGCTCATCAGTGATATTGGCCTGCAGTTTTCTTTCTTTGTGACATCTTTGTCTGGTTTTGGTATCAGGGTGATGGTGGCCTCGTAGAATGAGATTGGGAATGTTCCACCGTCTACTATATTTTGGAAGAGTGTGAGAAAGATAAGGGTTAGCTCTTCTCTAAATGCTTGACAGAATTCACCTGTGTAGCCACTGGTCCTGTGCTTTTGTTTTTTGGAAGTTTTTTTTTTTTTTTTTTTTTTTTTTTTTTGCAGTACACAGGCCTCTCACTGCTGTGGCCTCTCCTGTGGCACTCTTCCAAAACGATGTTGAATAACAATGGTGAGAGTGGACAACGTTGGCTTGTTTCTGATCTTAGTGGAAATGGTTTCAGTTATGATTGAGAACAATGTTGGCTGTGGGCGGAGCACAGGCTCCGGATGTGCAGGCTCAGCGGCCATGGTTCATGGGCCTAGCTGCTCCACAGCATGTGGGATCCTCCCAGATCGGGGCACGAACCCTTGTCCCCTGCATCAGCAGGCGGACTCTCAACCACTGCGCCACCAGGGAAGCCCTGTTGGAAGATTTTTAATCACAGTCTCAATTTCAGTGCTTTTGATTCATCTGTTTATATTTCCTGTTTCTTTGTGGTTCAGTCTCAAAAGATTGTGCTTTTCTAAGAATTTGTCCATTTCTTCCAGGTTGTCCATTTTATTGGCATAGAGTTTCTTGTAGTAATCTCTCATGATCCTTTGTATTTCTGCAGTGTCAGGTGTTACTTCCCCTTTTTCATTTCTAATTCTATTGATTTGAGTCTTCTCCCTTTTTTTCTTGATGAGTCTGGCTAATGGATTATCAATTTTGTTTATCTTCTCAAAGAAACAGCTTTTAGTTTTATTGATCTTTGCTATTGTTTCCTTCATTTCTTTTTCATTTATTTCTGATCTGATCATTATGATTTCTTTCCTTCTGCTAACTTCGGGTTTTTTTGTTCTTCTTTCTCTAATTGTATTAGGTGTAAGGTTAGGTTGTTTATTTGAGATGTTTCTTGTTTCTTGAGGTAGGCTTGTATTGCTATGAACTTCCCTCTTAGAACTGATTTTGCTGCATCCCATAGGTGTTGGGTCATCATGTTTTCATTGTCATTTGTCTCTAGGTGTTTTTTGATTTCTTCTTCGATATCTTCAGTGATCTCTTGGTTATTAAGTAGTGTATTGTTTAGCCTCCATGTTTTTGTATTCTCTACAGATTTTTCCTGTAATTGATATCTTGTCTCATAGTGTTGTGGTCAGAAAAGATAATTGGTATGAAACCAATTTTCTCAAGTTTACCAAGGCTTGACTTGTGACCCAAGATATGACCTATCCTGGGGAATGTTCCATGAGCACTTGAGAAGAAAGTGTATTCTCTTCTTTTGGGATGGAATGTCTTATAAATATCAATTAAGTCCATCTTGTTTAATGTAGCATTTAAAGCTTGTGTTTCCTTGTTTATTTTCATTTTGGATGGTCTGTCCTTTGGTGAAAGCGGGGTGCTAAAGTCCCCTACTGTGATAGTGTTACTGTCGATTTCTCCTTTCATGGCTGTTAGCATTTGCCTTATGTATTGAGGTGCTCCTATGTTAGGTGATTAAATATTTACACTTGTTATATTGTCTTCTTGGATTGTTCCCTTGATCATTACGTAGTCTCCTTCTTTTTCTCTCATAATAGTCTTTATTTTAAAGTCTGTTTTGTCTGATATGAGAATTGCTACTCCAGCTTTCTTTTGATTTTCTTTTGCATGGAATATCTTTTTCCATCCCCTCACTTTCAGTCTGTATGTGTCCTTAGGTCTGAAGAGGGTCTCTTGTAGACAGCATATATACGGGTCTTGTTTTTGTATCCATTCAGCCAGTCTATGTCTTCTGGTTGGAGCATTTAATCCATTTACATTTAAGGTAATTATTGATATATATGTTCCTATTACCATTTTCTTAACTGTTTTCGGTTTGTTATCGTAGGTCTTTTCCTTCTCTTGTGTTTCCTGCCTAGAGAAATTCCTTTAGCATTTGCTGTAAAGCTGGTTTGGTGCAGCTGAATTCTCTTAGCTTTTGCTTGTCTGTAAAGATTTTAGTTTCTCCACTGAATCTGAATGAGATCCTTGCTGGGTAACCTTGGTTGTAGGTTTTCCCCTTTCATCACTTTAAATGTGTCCTGCCACTCCCTTCTGGCTTGCAGAATTTCTGCTGAAAGATCAGCTTTAAACATTATGGTGATTTCCTTGTATGTTATGTTTTGCTTTTCCCTTGCTGCTTTCAATATTTTTTCTTTGTATTTAATTTTTGATAGTTTGATTAATATGTGTCTTGGTGTGTTTCTCCTTGGATTTGTCCTGTATGGGACTCTCTACACTTCCTGGATTTGAAAGACTATTTCCTTTCTGATATTAGGGAAAGTTTTCATCTATAATCTCTTCAAATATTTTCTCAGTCCCTTCCTTTTTGTCTTCTTCTTCTGGGACCCCTATAATGTGAATGTTGGTGAGTTTACTGTTTCCCAGTGGTCTCTGAAACTGTCCTCATTTCTTTTCATTCTTTTTTCCTTATATTGCTCTGCCGTAGTTATTTCCACTATTTTATCTTCCAGCTCATTTATCCGTTCTTCTGTCTCAGTTATTCTGCTACTGATTCCTTCCAGAGAATTTTTAGTTTGATTTATTGTGTTGTTTACTTTTTTTTTTTTTTTTTGCTCTTTAGTTCCTCTAGGTCCTTGTTAAATGTTTCTTGTATTTTCTCCATTCTATTTCCAAGTTTTTGGAACATCTTTACTATCATTACTCTGAATTCTTTCCCAGGTAGACTGCCTATTTCCTCTTCATCTGTTTGGTCTGGTTGGTTTTTACCTTGCTGCTTCATCTGCTGTTTCTCTGTCTTCTCATTTTGCTTAACCTACTGTGTTTGGGGTCTCCCTTTCGCAGGTTGCAGGTTTTTAGTTCCCATTGTTTTTTGTGTCTGCTCTCAGTGGCTAAGGTTGGTTCAGTGGGTTGTGTAGGCTTCCTGGTGGATGGGACTGGCGCCTGTGTTCTGGTGGATGAGGCTGGATCTTGTCTTTGTGGTGGGCAGGACATCTGGTGGTTTGTTGAGGGGTGTCTGTGGCCTTATGATTTTAGGCAACCTCTCTGCTAATGGGTGAGGTTAAGTTCCTGTCTTGCTAGTTGTTTGCCATAGGGTGTCCGGCACTGTTTGTTGCTGGTGGTTGAGTGGCGCTGGGTCTCAGCATTGAGAGGGACATCTCTGGGAGAGTTTTCACTGTTTAATATTACATGTAGCGGGAGGTCTCTAGTGGACCAATGTCCTGAACTCGGCTCTCCCACCTCAGAGGCACAGGCCTGACCCCCAGCCGGAGCACCAAGACCCTGTCAGCCACACGGGTTTTGGGAAGTCTGAGGTCTTCTGCCAGTGTTCAGTAGGTGTTTTGTAGGAGTTGTTCCACATGTAGATGTATATCTGATGCGTTTGTGGGGAGGACGATGATCTCTACGTCTCACTCCTCCACCATCTTGAAGGTCTCCTCATAAATACATTTTATATTTGAATATTATTAATTATATCCTCTTTCCTCTTATAACATTCATTGGGTGAAAAATGTTTACTACTGTGTATAATAAGTCCGTCGCTCAAGGTATAAAAATAAAATAGCAAACCTTAAAATAAGCACTAACCAGAGGCTAGGGTCAGATAATATCAGGTGTGTGTTTCAATATTAAACTTTTTATATACTTTCCATTCCCTCTTTAGGTTAATTTCATGAAAAGTTATGTTTCTGAAGAAAGAGTTGGTGTGTCTATTTTAAGCAATTGTCATCCCCTTGCCCGTAGTTTGTTAAATGCAATGAGATATTTTGGGCAGTTCCAATTAAGACAATAGCAATTTAAACTTAATAGATCTTTTTGACCACACATATTTCCAAAAGAGTTTTTTGGAGAGTAACTACTCATCTGGCTACCAAGATTAAATGACTGTCCTTTGCATTAGCATTACAGGTACCTCACTAACTCTCAGAGTAGACAGGTGTCCATCACCTAGATTGGTAGTTTAATATTTGCCATGGAAACCTATCATATTATAACTTTCCACTGTGACTCCATGTGGAGGACATGACTAAAGATGCTTTATAAAACATCATCTGAGTCACTGAGAGCCCTCAGGAATTCTTTACTTCTCAAAAGGTCTTTCTCTTGAAACAATGTTTTATACATATGAATATAACATTTCTCCTATTGTTCAGGAAGAATAGTGACTCTACTCATTCTTTTTTCTGTCTCTGAATAACAAATATTGGTTTAAAAAATGTTATTCAATACAAAATGACATCTGTCAAATTTTATTAGACACAGATACATTAACCAAAAGGAAATTAATTCCTTTTTAAAAGTGCCACATATGTTGAAGTGAAAAACAAATATTTGTGCTATTTTAAGACACAGTCTAACAAATTTACTGTTTTAAAGTCTATGCTTTTAAATACTTTTGCCTTCTTCACTCTTACATGAAGGAAATTTAACCATACTTACTATTTATCAAAATAGGAGACTACACCAGTCAATGAGAATGGAGACTGTCAACTTGGGTGTTTCCAGCACTCTCTGGCTTCCCATCTTCTCCTCAGCCAATCGCCAGTAGATTTAGGCTTCCACAAAAAAACTGAACCTCCTCTGGCACAGATCAACCACAGTGAAAAGTCCAATGGTCAATTCTGTCCTCAGCTCACTGGGTCTCTACTTAAAACTGACACGCATTTTGGTTATGCTCAACTCCTAGCTTCTTCCATGTTCAAGGTTCCTATAATTATCTTTTCAGGTTAAATAAAAGAATATATCAGATTGAAATCTCCCCCACAGGGAGCTATTCATTAGACAAATAGTTTTAGCAGAGAGACACAAAAAGGTTCATACAATCTATTTGCAGATTCAAAGAAATTCCAGCTACCCAGAAACTTTAGTTTACATTAAGGTTCACTTAAGAAAAATGTGAGAATACTCTGTGGCCATTATTCAGTTAAGCCAAATCCTTAGAATCCTCAACCAGACACAGGCAATTTGGAGATCAATCCACAGACTGCATATGGCAGAACCTTCTATATACTTATACTTTAGGAGAAAAAAGTATCTTTAAAATATTTTAGCAAGTCTATCATCTCTTGAAAATCACTAGCTTCACTAACAAAACTAATTTTTTGCATTATTATAGTACTTTATAAAGTCTGTGTTTTGATTGATAAATTGCCAGGACAACCACATGTAGGTTCTTTCAGAGTGTGGGATTCCTCATTCCACAGAAAATGCATGGAATTGGAGGCTGTGATAGGACAAGTGATCCATCCCTAGGGTTAGAGTAACCACTGCAGAGTATCACATTGTCAGTGCTTTAGTATTTTCTAGCCAATTAACGATACTGTAACAACCTTTCCTTTGCATCTGACACTGCGGACCATTTGCTTCTTGAAGCGCTCTCTCTTTGGGATCCTAGATTCTAACCTGAGAATTTCTGTTTTTGTTTTGCAATTTCATCTCTGTCTTCCTGAATTATTTCTCCTTTTTCAACTTTTAAAATATCAGTGACTCCCCTCATTCTACCCTCAGCATACAGTTTTTCTCTCAACAATGTTTCCTTCCATTATCTCCTCCCCTTTCATAGATTTTTTGTTTTCAGAGTCCTGAAATTTCATCTGCTGGATATATAAGATGTTCAAATTCAACACCCTTCCTAATACAATAATCATGTCCCACCAAAACAGCTATGATAAGTGACCATGCTATAACTTCAAGGAAGTTAGCAAGTTATGCAGCTGTTTACTTAGTACCAACCCATCTTAAGCACAACTTACCACTATAAAAGTCAATCTAATGGCATTTTTTAATTTTAGTAAGACCTTCTGAAATAACAGCTCTCTTAGTTCTTCTGAAGATATCAAGGGAGAAGTGTTATTCCACTGTTACAGAGAATTGTTCCAAACCCCCTGTTTTTCTTCCCCCTAAAATAAATATAATGGGGATTTGATTCTGATAACAATGAACTTGGTGTTTCATATCTTTTGTATTTATTAAAATCTTAATTGCAGATTTAATATTCTAGCATTTATAAAATATATTTTAAGAATCTAATACAGGGCTTCCCTGGTGGCACAGTGGTTGAGAATCTGCCTGCCAATGCAGGGGACATGGGTTCGAGTCCTGGTCTGGGAAGATCCCACATGCCGTGGAGCAGCTGGGCCCATGAGCCACAATTACTGAGCCTGCGTGTCTGGAGCCTGTGCTCCGCAACAAGAGAGGCCATGACAATGAGAGGCCCACGCACCGTGATGAAGAGTGGCCCTCGCTTGCCACAACTAGAGAAAGCCCTCGAATAGAAACGAAGACCCAACACAGCCAAAAATAAATAAATTAATTAATTAAAAAAAAGAATCTAATACAAGTATAAAGCATTCTGTGTTTTAGTGGGAAATATTTTAAATTAGTCATTACATTGACTGATGTGTTTCTTTTTTGACTTATTTTGATATGCATGGTTACAAACTTGTCAGAAAAGCTAAAGAGGTACCATGCGTCCTAGCTATCATCAGGCATTTTTCAGCAATCATTATATATTAATTATGCAAATTTAAAAGCATGGAGACCACTAAAATATCATTCACCTAACACACAAGTTCACTGAAACCCAAGATTATATTTTGAGAGTGATGACTCTACATAGTGACTCTTCCTTGAGAGGAACAGATGTTGACTTGGTGTTCGTGGCAGTGCTGCATTAGGCAACTCACACTGAAATTACACCCTTAGATGGAAAGTAAATTATTTGAGGATATTAGGTTCTGATATGTAGTATGTTTCAACCATAATATAAATTTTGAAAATTGCACTTTTTTCTTCTGATTACCTAGTGAGTAGCGCACACAGATTAGGTCACTAACCAGTTAAATCAGTGAAGTTAGTATGAAATGAATATTTTTCAAGATCATTTCACAGTGATAAATTTGAGAATTCACCATTGTTGAGAATTCACTCTACTATGAAGTTAGTTCTAAAAAGCAAACTGGCACAAGTCTAAAGTACTGTTTACTTCTGTTGCTAGTGAATATGACATTTTGGATATTACATGGGAATGCTATTGACCATAATTATTTCAATTTATTTTTCTCATCTCATGTTTTGGTTGAATACACCATTTTTTAGGGTTGTTTTTCACTCTGGAGGATTCTTTTCATAAAAGTACAGGAAATGCAGCATTCTAACACTCTCACACAGAACCCAATACCAAAAGTTGCTAGCATTTCAAATTTTACCAACTATTTCCAAGTACGTGCATTAAAATAATTTATTGAAGGTGACTGCTAGAGTTATGAGCATGGTGGTTTCATGTTACACAAATTTTAAATATTTTTCATACTTGTCAAACTATATTGACTAAAATTAGCTTACATTCCAGAGTGATACAAGATTGACATATTACAGGAGTCTCTCCTTATCCATGGTTTTGCTTTCTGAGGATTAAGTTACCCGTGGTCAACCAAGGTCCAAAAGTAGTAAATGGAAAACTGAATAAACAACACAGAAGTTTTAAATCTCCTGATGTTTTGAGTAGCGTGATGAAATCCTGCTCCACCACGCCCAGGATGTGAATCACCGCTTTGTCCAGAGCATCCTGCCCGTTAGCCACTTAGTATCCATCTCAGTTATCAGATCTACTGACATCACAGTATCACAGTGCTTGTGTTCAAATGATGCTTATTTTACTTAATAATGGCCCTCGAATGCAAGAGTAGTGATGCTGTCAATTTGGATATGTCAAACAGCAGCCATAAAGTGTTTCCTTTAAGTGAGAAGGTAAAGTTCTCAACTCATCAGAAAAGGAAATAAATCTCATGCTGAGGTTGCTAAAATCTATGGTAAGAACAAATATCCTATCTGCGAAATTGTGAAAAGGAAAAAGAAAATTATGCTAATTTTGCTGTCCCACCTCAAACTGGAAAAATTGGGGCCACAGTATATGCATGATTAAATTTGTACAATAAGATATTTTGAGAGCGAGAGAGATCACATTGACATAACTTTTACTACAGTGTATTATTATAATTGTTCTATTTTATTATTAGTTATTAGTATTAATCTCTTACTATGTCAAATTTATAAATTAAACTTTATGGCAGGTATTTATGTACAGGAAGAAACATAATATTTAATAGATATAGGGTCCAGTACTATCCAAGGTTTCAGGCATCCACTGGGGCATCTTGAAATGTTATCCCCCATGGATAAGGGGGGTTACTCTTGTTTAAATAAAGGTGAACACATCGATCTATTTATCTATATCTATCTTAAAATTAATTGTTATTAACATTATCCATTAACATAATGTTTAAATTATTGAACTCTCAGCAATTTGCTCATTCAATAAATATGTATTCAATTACCCTCTATAGGTGCTGGGGTAACAGGCAGTGAACAGAGGAGCTGGATTCCTTGCCCCCATCTAGTTTATATTCTAGGGGAGGTACTCTTCATGTAGTGACTGTGGCTATTAAGGCAGGGTTAGGAAGCTGAGAGCCAGTAGAATGGGTGTGTATCTGTGCATTGGACAAAACTGATCATTATAACTGACTGCTGCTCATCTGCTTAGTTGCTTTGTCTAGTGCGATAGCTCTCAAATTTGAGCATGCATTAAACTCGACCAGACTGATTATTACAAAATAGTTTTTGGTGCTTCACCCCCAGAGTTTATGACTAGTAGGTCTGGGTGCGGCTAGAAATTTGAGTTCTAACAAGTTCCCATGTGATGTTAATGCTGCTGTTCCAGGACCACCATCATAACTGCTCTTTGGTATTTAAGGAAGTGACATGTCTAACACTATTTTCCATTGTGTATGAGAGCCATAAGTATAAAATCAATAATTGTATGTCACCATACTCTCATGTAAACAATATCACGATGTTTATTGTACAATTTCAAAAAAGAAAATGTATTATTCTTCCTACAGGCCATATTTCCCTCTACATGAGATAATCAAAATTATAGGTGCACACCACTCATCTCTTTAGTTTTCTATCTGCTGCTGGCATATGATTATCTCTGCACAAAAAGAGATAGATTTGGGAATGAATACTTTCTTACAAATATAGCCATAATAAGCCTATCTGAGCTCTCAATTTGGAGATGTCTGTTCTTAATATTCCTTTGGTTTTCTTCTGCACACTGATTGCCATTTACTTAGTGGTAATGTCGAGCCAGTTGGCAAAAAACAAAATAAAAAACAACCCCGATGATTTATATATTTAGATAGCACGGTACATTTCTGAAACATGCCTAGGCAACCTATTGTACACAACTTCAAATTCAACAGATACAATAAACAACCTCTAAGGCCAAAGCTGTATGCAAAATAACAGCCTGATAAATGATTATGGCAATTTAGAAAACCCTCAGTCATGGCTGGAATTAATATTCAGCTCAGATTCTTAGTTCTTCCTTAGGAAATGTACAGATAACAAGCTAAACATTTTCCTAATTTATGATCATAATTACATCACACAAAGGACATACAGTACAATAAATGGGATCAGTGAGATGATATTTCAGAATCTCAAATTTAGTCCCATGCAGTTTTACTGAGTTTTTAGAAAACACTCTTTGTACACCATTAGCTATTTTCGGAAGACACATTCAACAACACATAAAAAATCCTATTATATTATGTATACAAAATGTATTTATTGTGTCAGAAAATGATAGGCAATATAATTCTTCACTAATTATCTTTCTGTCGTGAAGGGCATCTGAGCTAATCAAGAGAGCAAAGTGCAAAAATTATGCATTTCCTCTAGAAACTAGTCAAGAAAAGTATTCACTAATGATCTAAATAAACTCAGTAGATGTTCTATACTGATAACATTGTTCAGTTAATTTAAACAATTTCCATTTCATTGTGGTTAATATTAACAGCTGATATTTACTGAGTGTTTAGTACATGCCATGCCATGTGTGGTGATTCTACATTTCAACAAACTTTTTATTTCAAGAAGTAGAGAAATACATACATAATTTTAGGCCCTTGCTATACAACTGATTTCAAAAGTCTTGTATAAATTTATACAATCACTAATAATGTATAAATATACGAATTTTTGCACATTCCTTTCAATATTAGAAATTATGTATATAGATTTTTCTTACCTTCCAGTATGTGTTCTCATACGTTTTGTGGAAGAAGAAAATTCTTAGGTAATCTGTTAATATTGTTTCAGTGAAATAGCTAACCTGTATTCCTATCTTAATTAGTATATACACCCAAGCAATTTTGTGAGTAACCCCAGAGGTGTCATTTTTATAAAGAAATACCTTTAAAATACTGAATGTAACTAAACTACTGAACACTGAAAATTATAAATATACAGTGCTAAATATATTATCTAGACATATGATAGGCTAAATTTGTCCACTAAATTAGAGGAATTTTAGGACAGTAATGTTTGCTATTTGTTTAAAAAGTAAACACAAAATAGAGAAATAATTTTTTTCAATGATGATTTTAACTTTCTTTAGTATATACTTGTATTTCCCAATTTTTTTACAATAAATATATATTTAATTTATAGTCAGAAAACACTTAGGCATGTAGAGCTTATTCACTGGAACCAATGAGCTGGAGATAACTGAGTAAACATCTACTCCAGTGATCAATCTTTTCTGCGATCATTTATTTCTTTCAAATAAAATATTTCTTGGAACTCAAAATGAATAAAAGCAATGAACAGGTCCCTCCAGCATTGCCTATTTCTGTGGTTTGTGAAAAACATTTCCTTACTTGTAGAACCTCTAAACATTTCTGCATTCTTACAAATACCACTGAGCTCCCTATCCAAACATGCTTTCCAGGCCTCCTGATTTCTTGGTCAGGCTACTGTCCCATCAATTCAATATGTGAAGGCATCATATTCTAAATTAAGAAATTAAAAAAGAGTAGCTTTATTTTATATGACACTTTTTGTCTCCTCCAAGAAACATATAAGGTGTTGAGGCCAGGTATGAGGAAGAATCATAGTCTCTCCTAGGAGCAGAACGTGTTGAAGGCAATCTATTCAACTGCTCCCTCACCACTCACAGTGGGAGCAAGAGTCACCCCGCGTCCCCATACTATTCACAGGAGCCAAGTGTAACTCAATTCATCACAATGATACATACTTGCACGTATTAGCAGTATGCAAAATCAACCCACTTGGAAACCAGGGGATGCAATTTGCTAAAGTTAAATATAAAACCTAAGACTTCTAAATAATTATAAATGTTTCAAGATTTTATCACTTTATATTTATCTCAAAATCATATTTTTTACTTTAAGCAAAAAAATTAAATTTAAATAGAGCCAACTGTCTTTTTTTTTGGCTTGGTCTAATTGCACAAGACACTTAAGAAAGCATTAAATTAGTATATAGGTGGTCACAGTTTTAGTCTTTGGTCTCAAGATTCTTTAAGTAAAAAATCTGTATTAAATGATTCGAGAGGTATTTTTTCATTTAAGTATATGCTAGCAGACGTATATTAATAAATTAAATTTCTCTAAAATATATAAGAATTAAAAGAACTCATAACAACTACTTCTTAACTGGAAACGTTTTTCATATTTTCTTTGTATTTCCACAATCCATTGTGGAGGTTCTTCTTCTTTGTTTCTGAATTTTGCATATTCTATCAACCTCACTTATTTACATGACATTTCAATTGTAATGAAATTACTCTTTGCACGTGGGGTATCAAGTTTGCTGATGAAAACAGCATGGAACATAATAGCCTCCCATTTGTGCTGTGAGACATAGCTGCTGTCTAATGATACCACTGTGAGAACTAGTGTTTCATCACTTATAGGAAGTCACAATGCATGCAAACACAGAGATCGCCCATTGGGGCAAAAAAAGTCTGTGTTGTTTTAGAAATTTCAAGCTCCTTAAAAATAGAAAATATATGATCACATGATACAATTCTTTTTCAAAATTTAGTTCTCTAGCAATCTGAGCTTCTGGACTAATTAGCATGTTCTGTGAATATTCAGAACTATGAAAGAGCAGCCTGCAATAATGCATTATATATACCAGAAATCTGTTTAGAAATCCATTTATGTAGAGACAGGCTTTCCAGAATTATTTTCCAAAATATATGCATGACCTCAAAATTGTCCCTCCCAACATTTTTTCGGCAAAATATATGACAAAAAAATAAATAAAATACCACTCTTTTCACCTTCCACTTCTAAAGGTGTACTAATTTGTATGGTAAAACAACTCAGACTTTGTAAACCAAGAATTAGTAAACTATCTACTTGAGATATGCCAAAACATACACAAACAGACTTATGGAACACATGGAAATCTGAACAGGACTTTCTGTATGCATTAGGGACAGAAGGATAAGGAAACACTCAAAAATGTTTGCTTTATTCTATAAGAAACAGGAGAAAAGAAACCCTGACTGGAATAAAATGGTCACGGCAATGGGAAGGGGGAAGCTGGGCTGATCTCTGGGGTCATGGGAAGAAAATAAATGGGACGACCAAGGAGTTGATATGTGATCAATATTTTTTAAAGAAGGTCCTGGCCTCAGCTCTCAATCTCTGAAAAAAAATCCTCTGCCTTTTTTTGCTGCCAGTTTCTTGAAATCTTTGTAGCTGTAATGTCTCTATTATCATTCCTGCATCTCAGTAGTGAGAGGTATCACTGTGGGTGTGTGGTTTGGGGAGAGGTAATGGCGACAATTCAGGAGAAAAGCTATTTCTGCCAGGGCTACCTTCAGAGTGAATAATAATGACAATTATACTGTGTGCTGGGGACTATACATTATTAATTTAACTTATATGTGAGCCTCACAGTAACTCCAAGCAATAAGACTCTTGGTATCCCATGTCACACGTGAGGAATCTGAAGCAAAGTGACAGTCACTTGCTGAGGCCAATGAGTCCATTGGACCCAGAGCCCACATCTCATCCAATAGCACATGCCACCTACGTCATTCCATGGAGGGGTACATGCTCAGCAGACAAATGATTACCTGAAGAGGGATGGAATTGGTACTGAAACATGGGGCAGGAGAAGCATCTCTCTGAAGAAGATTCATGTACTTCTGCTTAGTAAAACAAACAAATAGGTCTTTATGGACTGACTGGGGAATCTGATTTACAATTTAGATTTCCTATGGTTCTTAGTTTGTGATTACCATTTAATCATATATGTTAAAAATGTATATATAACCTGTTTTATATAAAAGGCTGCTACTTTCTACAAATGAGTGAAAACGTGAAATATATTTTTTAAAAGAGATATAATATACATGATGTCAAAGCTACAGAAAACTGCTCTATATCTAGAGTAGGTTCAATGTAAATCATGTTAATGAATGGTTAGAGGTACATTTATAACATTTTACTGATATAGTTTACATAGTTATTGATATGATACTTGCCTGAAAACAAAATCTGTGTGGAATATCAAATTTTTTGCCATTTTGCCAGAATTTTATGTTAAGATTCATTTCTGTAAAGAAAATACCATAACTTCCAATTTGATGTGGTTTAAAAAATATTTTTCCAAGAGATTTTATATTACATAGAAGTAGCATTTTAGAATAATAAAGTATTATAATTATGAAAAATAAACTTTATTTCTTAAAAAGGACACACTTTATTAAGTAGGTAGTAGGGTGATATCTGTAAACTTCTTGCACATCTTAAGGCATTTGTTTTACGTCCTTATTGCTGGTCACAATTCCATAACCACCTTTCGCTCAGAGATCAAGAAAGGGCATTGGTATTACACTAGAGGAAATAATTTATGAGTGTTTAAGAGTGTATAACTTACTAATTTGTTCCCTAAATACTAAAATACCATTTTAAAATAATTGCTTTATGTGTTCTCTCTCACTAAATGGTAAGCTCTTCACTGGTCTTTGGAGACTTTCAAAGTTTTCATTCACCTGAACCTAAACTTTCCATAAACATTTAAACTCATAAATAAATCAAGCGTGAAGGTAAAGTGAAGAAAGATTCAGAAAACAGATTGTTGGGGAAGCAGTCAGGAAAAGTGTCCTTGTGGGATTTCAAGGAGAGAGGTGTGTACTGAGTGAGAAAGCATTAGAACACTCCCAGCGGAGACAATGGCTGAAGGAGAGAGTTTATGCACCGACAGTCCTTGACTTACAATGGTTTGACTCCACAATTTTTCAACTTTAGAATGCTGTGGAATGGATAGGCATTCAGTAGAAACCATTCTTCCCATTTTGAATTTTGATCTTTTCCCAGGCTAGTGATACACAGTACGATCCTCTCTCCTGATGCTCCCGGGCAACCACACAATTATGTGAGTGAAGAACTGACACACTTAAACCATTCTGTACCCAGACAATCATTCTGTTTTTCACTTTCACTACAGTATTCAATACATTACATGATATTCAACACTTTAGTACAAAATAGGCTTTGTGTCAGATGATTTTCCCTAACTTCAAGCTAATGTGAGTGTTCCAAGAATGTTTACGGTGGGCTAGGCTAAGCTGTGATGATTGGTAGGTTAGGTTATTAAATACATTTTTCACTTACAATATTTCCAGTCCAGGATTTGAACCTGGGCCCCACACTGAAAGCACCAAGTCCTAACCACTGGACCTGCACGGAATTCCCAGAATAGATTTATTGGAATGGAGGTAAACCCATGGTAGGTGAAGGAAGATCTGTAAATTCCCAAAAGAAATGAGCATGAAATGTAAGCAAAAAGCAAGAAGGCATGCAAAAGTTCCATCTTAGGAATTGGGGGAAACAGAGATAAAAATGACAGTAAGATGGTGTGGCATAAAAAAAGTAGATATATACTGTGTGTACACCTCATGCTAACAACGTAGGGCTTGTCTAAGGGTAGAAAAGAATAAAAATGCATTTCACAAACGATTGGCCTTAACACTTGAGACTTAAACAGGGAGAAATTTCTCTTGTGGGCTTCATTCCTTTATTTCTCTCACTACCTTGTTGAGTTTTTCCAGCAAATTGTTCACTGTTTCCTTCAAAACTCCCAATGTTTCTATCCCTTTCACTCATATCAGGAATGCTAACAATAAATTAAGAATATTAAGCCCTCAAAGATGACCCAAAACCTATGGGATGCAGCAAAAGAAGTTCTAAGAGGGAAGTTTATAGCAATACAATCCTACCTCAACAAACAAGAAACATCTCAAATAAACAACCTAAATTTACACCTAAATCAATAACACTAAAAGCTGGTTCTTTGAGGAGATAAACCAAATTGATAAACCATTAGCCAGACTAAACAAGAAAAAAAGGGAGAAGACTCAAATCAATAGACTTAGAAATGAAAAAGGAGAAGTAAAAACTGACACTGCAGAAATACAAAGTATCATGAGAGATTACTACAAGCAACTGTATGTCAATAATACGTACAACCTGGAAGAAACGGACAAATTCTTAGAAATGCACAACCGTCCAAGACTGAACCAGGTAGAAACAGAAAATATAAACAGAACAATCACAAGCACTGAAATTGAAATTGTGATTAAAAATCTTCCAACAAACAAAAGCCCAGGAACAGATGGCTTCTCAGGCGAATTCTACCAAACATTTAGAGAAAAGCTAACACCTATCCTTCTCAAACTCTTCCAAAATATGGCAGAGGGAGGAACACTCCCAAACTCATTCTATGAGACCACCATCACCCTGATACCAAAACCAGACAAAGATGTCACAAAAAAAGAAAACTACAGGCCAGTATCACTGATGAACATAGACGTGAAAATCCTCAACAAAATACTAGCAAACAGAATCCAAAAGCACATTAAAAGGATCATACACCGTGATCAAGTGGGGTTTATCCCAGGAATGTGAGGATTCTTCAATATACGCAAATCAATCAATGTGATCCACCATATTAACAAATTGAAGGACAAAAACCATATGATAATCTCAATAGATGCAGAAAAAGCTTTCGACAAAATTCAACACCCATTTATGATAAAAACCCTTGAGAAAGTAGGCATAGAGGGAACTTACCTCAACATAATAAAGGCCATATATGACAAACCCACAGCAAACATCATTCTCAATGGTGAAAAACTGAAAGCATTTCCACCAAGATCAGGAACAAGACAAGGTTGCCCACTCTCCCCACTATTATTCAACGTAGTTTTGGAAGTTTTAGCCACAGCAATCAGAGACGAAAAAGAAATAAAAGCAATAAAAATTGGAAAAGAAGAAGTAAAGCTGTCACTGTTTGCAGATGACATGATACTATACATAGAGAATCCTAAAGATGCTACCAGAAAACTACTAGAGCTAATCAATGAATTTGGTAAAGCAGCAGGATACAAAATTAATGCACAGAAATCTCTGGCATTCCTATACACTAATGGTGAAAAATCTGAAAGAGAAATTAACGAAACACTCTCATTTACCACTGGAACAAAAAGAATAAAATACCTAGGAATAAACCTACCTTAGGAGAGAAAAGAACTGTATGCAGAAAACTATAAGAAACTGATAAAAGAAATTAAAGATGATACAAACAGATGGAGAGATATACCACGTTCTTGGATCAGAAGAATCAACATTGTAAACATGATTATACTACCCAAAGCAATCTACAGATTCAATGCAATCCTTATCAAACTACCACTGGCATTTTTCATAGAACTACAACAAAATATTTCACAATTTGTAAGGAAACACAAAAGATCCCGTACAGCCAAAGCAACCCTGAGAAAGAAAAATGGAGCTGGAGGAATCAGGCTCCCTGACTCAGACTATACTACAAAGCTACAATAATCAAGACAGTATGGTACTGGCACAAAAACAGAAATATAGATCAATGGAACAGGACAGAAAGCCCAGAGATAAACCCACGGACATATGGTCACCTTATCTTTGATAAAGGAGGCAAGAATATACAAAGGAGGAAAGGCAGCCTCTCCAATAAGTGGTGCTGGGAAAACTGGACAGCTACATGTAAAAGAATGAAATTAGTACACTCCCTAACACCATACACAAAAATAAACTCAAAATCGATGAAAGACCTAAATGTAAGGCCAGAAACTATAAAACTCTTAGAGGAAAACATAGGAAGAATAGTCTATGACATAAATCACAGCAAGATCCTTTTTGATCCACCTCCTAGAGAAATGGAAATAAAAACAAAAATAAACATGTGGGACCTAATGAAACTTAAAAGCTTTTGCACAGCAAAGGAAACCATAAACAAGACAAAAGGACAACTCTCAGAATGGAAAAAAATATTTGCAAATGAAGTAAATGACAAAGGATTAATCTCCAAAATATACAAGCAGCTCATGCAACTCAATATCAAAAACAAAAACAAAAACAAAAAACAACCAATCCAAAAATGGGCAGAAGACCTAAATAGACATTTCTCCAAAGAAGATATACAGATTGCCAACAAAAACATGAAAGGATGATCAACATCACTAATCATTAGAGAAATGCAAAACAAAAACTACAATGAGGTATCACCTCACACCAGTCAGAATGGCCAACATCATAAAATCTACAAACAATAAATGCTGGAGAGGGTGTGGAGAAAAGGGAACCCTCTTGCACTGTTGGTGGGAATGTAAGTTGATACAGCCACTATGGAGAAGAGTATGGAGGTTCCTTAAAAAACTAAAAATAGACCTACCATACGACCCAGCAATCCCAATACTGGCCATATACCCTGAAAAAACCATAATTCAAAAAGAGTCATGTACCAAAATGTTCACTGCAGCACTCTTTACAATAGCCAGGACATTGAAGCCACCTAAGTGTCCATCGACAGATGAATGGATAAAGAAGATGTAACATATATATAATGGAATATTACTCAGCCATAAAAAGAAATGAAATTGAGTTACTTGTAGTGAGGTGGATGGACCTAGAGTCTGTCATACAGAATGAAGTAAGTCAGAAAGAGAAAAACGAATACCTTACGCTAACACATATATATGGAATCTAAAAAAAAAAAAAAAAAAAACAGTGGTTCTGAAGAACCTAGGGGCAGGATAGGAATAAAGATGCAGACGTAGAGAATGGACTTGAGGACACGGGGAGGGGGAAGGGTAAGCTGGGACGAAGTGAGACTAGCATTGACACATATACACTATCAAATGTAAAACAGATAGCTAGTGGGAAGCAGCCGCATAGCACAGAGAGATCAGCTTGGTGCTTTGTGACCACCTAGAGGGCTGGCATAGGGAGGGTGGGAGGGAGACACAAGAGGGAGGAGATATGGAGATATATGTATACCTATAGCTGATTCACTTTGTTATAAAGCAGAAACAAACACACAATTGTAAAGCAATTATACTCCAATAAAGATGTTAAATAGAAAAATAAAAAAGGGCTAACTCAAGGCTGGAAGGCCTGGGAACCACTGGCTCTGCCCTGAAGGAGGAGGGAGCTGCCTGTTGCCTGACACACCTGATGGCTTTACCACTTTGATGGCCCTTGAGATTGCTTTGTGGAATCACATTTTTTTTTTTTACCCTAAAGGAAGAAGTTTTTAAAAGGAAAAAAAAAAAGAGAGAGAATATTAAGCCCTCAAATCCATGTTAGTTTCTAAACTCTCTGAATCACTCTCTTTGCCCTCAACTCCCCACCCTGACTCCAACTTCTGTCTTGAAGGAGAATATCTAGTCTGCCTGTCAAGGACGTTGTTCACTCTAGATTTTTTTCTAACTTTCTAGAATCCTCAGCCATCATTTCCTTCTGACTACCTGTTTCCAATTTGAATGTAACAAGGCTTCTCATCCCTCCTCAAACTATCCTCCTACTCTCTTTCACCTTTAGATTTCCATTCCATCTGATTTCTAGTGTTGCTAAATCTCTGAAAATATGCATCTACCCTAGCTGTTTCCACTTGCTCCTATCTCTCAGGTGCCCTTCTCAATTCCCATCATCCTGACCATTTTACCGTCCAATGTGTACAATGACCTCATGATTTCCAACTTCCACAGTCTTCATACTCCTCAGAATCCTTCAGAATCAGGCACTACACACAAATAATCACTTCTGCCTGACTCTTGTTAGTGACCATTACTGCATTAAATTTAACTTTTGTATTTTATAGAAGGAAATTTTAGTCAATTTTATCACAGATAGACTGAGGTATACATTTATATTTAATCACCAACACAAATATCCAATTAATTATAAACTAAAGAATAATGTGAAATGTGCTGACTACATTTGCAGCTACATTAATTTTTGTTGTTTGTGCTGCAAGCCTAAACATAAATTTCCCAGCTTCAGATATATCCAAAACAGCAGCCTATTACATAAATAATAATATCCAAGAAAACTGTGTTATAAATTGTGTTTTTCCTAGTCATCATTTGAAAGAACAGAGGTGGTATGTTGCAGCCCAATGATACGGGATCGTGAGAACTTATTGTTAAGTTTTTAGGAATTCTGTGAGCTGTTGTTAAAACACTGATAGCTTGAAATCAGTCTTGTTAAGAGTACTGGTATTTTGGCTTGCTCACAAAAAAAAAATGAAAACTTATTCTTTTTGAAAGCCCAGATTGTAGATTGCAGCATTTGCCGATTTCTGTGATATAAATACTTGCACCACCATGGCTGATTCCAGCTTATTTATGTGAAGTCACTGAAGGTACTCAGCACATGGAACTAGTGGGCCCATACCCAGCTTAGGAGCATGTCATCAGAGGTGGACCACCTACCCCTTACGTGAGCAAGATGGGAATGGAGCAGATGGACCTTGAGTATTTGTCCTATACTGAGTCCTATACTGAGTCTGAGAAGTTTTCTGGAAAAAGATTTTGAAACACTGGGATTCAGAACTACGTAAATATTTAAACTGGACAGGGTGGGTAGGGCAGTAACATGTAAACAAATAACAAAAGCATTGTTAGGATTTCAGAGACAATCTCACCGAATAAACTTGAGTTCTTGAGTTCAGTGCTGGTTTTTCATTGAACCACTTTCAGTGCACTCAACTTAGCCTCTGTTTCTATTTAGTAGAAAAGTTCTATGTGTGTAAAACTTAAAAAGCTGTAACACTTTGGACCCTGTGGACCACATCAATAAGAGCTGATCAAAGAGCTAGGCTCGTTTCTCCATTACTTTTGCTATAGATTGATGAGCAGTCTGACTGTGGTAGTACAGGCAACAGTGACACTGGCATTAAAGGAGTTGTCACACAAGATGAACAGCACAACTGACTCAGAACCAGATGGATAAGCCAGCAACAGTGAGACCCAGATGAGCTGAGGCCATTCATTGGTGGTGAGGTCAGTGGCCTCAGTAGAAAGAGGGACACATGATGATATGGACTGAATGGTTGTGTCCCCCACAAAATTTATATGTTGAAGCCTTAACCCCCAATGTGATGCTATTTGAAGATGGGACCTTTGGAAGGTAATTAGGTCCAGATGAGAGCATGAGGGCGGGGCCCTCCTGATGGCATTAGTGCCCTTATAACAAGAGACAGACACCAGGGAACTTGTTCCCTCTCCCTCCCATGTGCACACAAAGAAGTCACATGAACACACAGGAAGATGGCGGCCACCTACAAGCCAGTGTAAAAGCCCTCATAATGACACCTCCTTGCTGGCACCCTGATCCTCGACTTCCAGCCTCCAGAAATGAGAAATACACTTCTGTTGTTTAGTCCACCCAGTCCATGGCATTTTTGTTATGGTAGCCCAAGCTAAGACACATGGGCTCTATATGAGTGGATTAAGAGTCTGTTTCAGGCCCCAAGGGAGCATAGAGTGTGCCTCCAACACAGGGAGTTTGGGTAGAAGCATTTGGGGAGTAGCCTGAGGGAGTGGGAAGCAGCAGGCAGGAGGCTGGGGAATCAGGCATGGAGTCAGCCCTCAGGAAGAGCAATCAGGCTCCCGGGTGCCAGATTAGAGAGAAACCAAAACAACCCACAGGCAACAGTGGGGGCCCTGAGGTGAGTTAAGGCAACACCTTGGCCAGTGACTCAAGAAACAAACTGGACTGATTTATAAACACAGTGAGATGCTTACTGAAACTCTGTAAATTGGCAGAGACCATCAAAGTGGGGAGAAGCCGAGATCTCACAACTCTAGAATTGGTGAAGATCTGTAAGTATAGGGACATTCCAGCTGATGAAATATCCTATCACCCCCTTCTCTGACTTTACTCCACCCCAAAGTCTTCTTGTGTAACTCCTACAAACATCTATTGACATTCAGCAATTCATTCAACAGAAGAGGTAAATCTCTAAAATCAGCACAACAAGCCAGGAAAAAGAAATATCCCATACTCTGCAAACAAAGACCCTGCTTGTTACTGGAACTCAAATCTCCTTTACACCTATGAGTTATCCTATTTTCTCTGTTTCACATTTGTTTTTCACCCAAGATGTGACATATAAAGACAACAGAGGATGAAGAAATAATATTTACAGACTAGGCATATTTTAATAAAGAGAACATATATTAATAAGGAAAACAAATAGGTTTAGGTGATATTGGTATATTTATGTGAACTTAAAATATTTGAAGTCTGCAATGAGACAAATGACTATATCCAAAAAGGTTTGACTGAATTCTCTTCTTGTTAGACAAGAGCTGTCTGTGCCAAAAGATATGTCTATGCTGACATTCTTCCTAGAAAAATCTGTTCTCACAGTTTCCTACCAACATTCTTTGAGTCCATTACACAGAAGAATTATCTCTCCTCAAACTGAGACGTATATTTGAATGATTTATCCTCTGTTCTCTAATCTTAATTTAAGGCCCATTTCTGGAATTTTCTCCTGGAATCCAGGTGGACCCTCTGACTGCCTTGACCAATATGACAGAATGATGCGGTTCCAGTCCCAGGCACAGCAATTAATGGTCTGGGAACTTCCGTCCCTGTTGGTTGAAAGCCAGCTGGCATGTGAAGGTGTGACTGCACCAGGAAAACCAAGCTTGAGAAGCCTGAGTCCCAGGAACAGGCTTTGGAGTTGCGGCTGCCTGAGGAGAGGGAGAGGAAGCAAGGAGGAGCCAGACTTGTGAACCAAGGAACCGAATGTCTTGGAAATAGATCCCCAGCCTCAGTGACTCCCACTGACACCCCACTCATTAGGGACAAGCTACTCAGCAAGCCCTTCCCAATCTTGGTAAAATTTGAAGAAAATAAAACCATTGTTTCTAGCTTCAAATTGTGGGGTAATTTATGTGGCAGCAACAGATAAGCAAAACGTTGCTTTCTTTCTAACAATTTTGTGTTATTTGAGGCTATCTTAATTTGTTCAGGCATGAACTTATAAGATTACAAACAGTTCCACGTGGATTAATTTTTCAAGGCATATGGCCCAGCAGCTCTGTATCTCTTTCCTGTTGCCAAAAAGTTTGTCCCAGGTGTAAAAGAACTTGGAGCTTGGTAATGTACAAAAAAGCATCAGTAACTGTTTATTAGTCAATGTGCAAAAGAAAAAAGCAATAAAGAAGTTTAAAAATCTGAATCTTTATCTGGTTGCCAAAATCATTCATCCTACCTTCTTATATACAATTTCTATCTATAATAGTATATTTTGAGTTTATTTCTAAACATTTTTGTGATTCAATGTATTAAATGAATACTTGAGAAAAATAAGAGAATTCTAATAGATGTTGAATATAAAACTATTTTCCTCAAAGGTAAGAGGAAGATTAATGTATTTATCAATTGATTTTCATCCATCTTTAGACTTTCAATCTGCAATGTATTTTAAATATTAAACAATGGAAACAAACCTGTTTCACGGGGAAATAAATGTCAGAGGCTCAAACAACACTACAGTAATTTCTGTCAATGATTTAAACTTCACTGTCAAATATTTACATAACATAGTTTAAATGAAAGTAAAAACTATGCACTTAGTACGAATGAAGTGGCATTTTTCCAAAGGATAATTCTCTTTAAGAGCTTGTTCAAAATCTACTATGGATTCTTTAATAAGATTTCATTATTTCAACTCTTTTGACCCATGCTACTGTAAGACATTTCTACATTTTTACAGTTCCTTTTTTAACTATGATATTATATATATATATATATATATAATTTTATACCTTCTGTATTCACTATAAGAATATTTATTACTATAAGATTATTAAACTACGAGTATCTCCTGCTTTTCAAAAGTTCACATTATGCCACTTCACTTTTAAAAAGATCTACATTTGTACCTGTTTTCCATAACCAAAAGAAATCCCAAGTGGATTTTTGCTTTCACTAAAGGTGAAAAGTGAAAACAGCATTCAGCGTTTGTCTTGCAGGGGGCTATTACTGAGGCAGTGCCCACCCGGAAAGGAGGACTAGCCCTGCCAAGGTTCCTTCCCCGGAAGTCACTCAGCATCTCAGCATCAAGCTGCCATAGCTTTGAACTGTGTCTGTGAGCCTCTGTGCTTTATCTCGATTTATTTTGTGCCTCCGTTAGCAAGATGTGTCCTAATGCGACTGCTTCTTCTCTTTACACCATTCTGGCTTCTGAAAGGTTTCATAGGAACGCTCTACTTTCAGATAGTGTGGGGAACCTGTACCGTCATTTATGCTCTTTCAGTGATTAAGACCGTTATTTGCCATCACTGAGTTTTTCATAAAAAACCCGACTCTCACATATATAATTATATGACATTATAAATTAGCAAACTGAAGACTAGAATTAGATGATTAAAATACTCAAACATCAAGTAAATGAGAAGATATTTATCACAAGTGGATTCAATCGCTAGTCCTTCAAATATATATATGTTCTTATATTTTGTTGAAATTTCAGAGACTTGTTGACAAGAACCTCAAATTCCATCTTTTTATACCATATATTTTAGACTTAATTCAATGATAAATATGAAGTGGGTTTCTGTAAAATATCATTGGTTTTCAAGTGATTCTTCAGTAGCAAAGATTTGTTTGTTTGCTTGCTTTGGGGGGGAGGGGGCGGGAGGAACAATAGTAAAACCCTCCGGGGAAAGGTAAGCTGGAGCGAAGTGAGAGTGGCATGGACACATACACACTACCAAATGTAAAATAGCTAGCTAGTGGGAAGCAGCCGCATAGCACAGGGAGACCAGCCCGGTGCTTTGTGACCACCTAGAGGGGTGGGATGGGGTGGGATAGGGTGGGTGGGAGGGAGATGCAAGAGGGAGGGGATATATGTATACTTATAGCTGATTCACTTTGTTGTGCAGCATAAACTAACACAACATTGTAAAGCAATTATACTCCAATAAAGATTAAAAAAAAAAAACTTCTTCAGAATTGCAATGAAACAGATGAGGTTATCTCTTTTCTAGGGGACTGAGGCTGGGGATCAGCCATATCCCTGCCCACCTGATCTCCTTCTCCTGTTGATATCACTCCTGAAACACTTCTGCAGGTGTTTAGGGTTGGAAGCATACCGTTTGAAAACCAGTGAACTAAATCAGTATCACTGATGAAAATCAATGTGTCTTTTGGAGTGAACAGTGAGTGAGTTTAAATGAAACGTCAATCAGAAGAGTCATCCATACTTGCTCACTGCCTTCAAGCAAAACACAGGGCACACCGTGAGCTGAGTACTAGTGGAAAAACACTGTCACGTTATAAACAGTGTCCATTCTTTGACACAGGAGAGACCATTTACCAAGCATTCTGGCTCTCTCCCTACTTCCTGGCCCTTTGCCCTTAAAGGAGTCACATCGGGACTCATCTGTAACAGCAATGTATGTCACTTTCAGCTCAGGTAGGGAAAAGCCTATGCAAGATTCCGCAGCCCCCTAATCTTCTGTGATGGCAACCAAGGAGAAGACCTGTTTCAAATGGTACATTCACAGCATGGTGGCACTTTCATCAGATGGCTTCCCGGTGAACATTCGGAGCAGGGCCGTAACCAATCCAACATGTTTACGCTACACATTTGCTTCGACTCTTCAAATAGAGAAGTGATCTTCTCTCCTAATTACATCCTCCTGTTCTCTCACTACTTTTTGACAATGGGACCCAGGGATTGATAATCAGCCATCTATCTAGTAGAGCTTTTCAAGAGTGTGTCTGACCTAATCATTTATTGGAGTCATCTATCTCCTCCTCAAAGTACTGCACAAATTCTCTATTTCTCAATATTTATATATATTACTGACTATAGGTCTTGAGAGAAATTGATTTTTTAATTTAAAAAGCTACTTTGAAGAATCAATGACTAATGAAATCATTCAACAAATACGTATTGAACAAATCCTGAAACATGGAAGGTTGTCATTCAATATCTGTTGTAAATTAATGAGTAACAGTATTTGTGAAATGATTTGGGGCTTGTGAATATATAAATATACATTGTGCATATATATGTATATATTATGTGAACACATATGCATATATTATATAAACACATATGCATATATACAATATCTTTTGTAAATATTTCACTCTAGAGGTATAGAAAAAATCTGAGGCTTCATGGGAATATTTCTAAAATTATATTATGAAAATTATTTTTCTTTTGTGCTATAAGAGGCGGAGGAAGAGAAAAATATAATGGCTGTCATCCTATGTTTAGGAAAAGATAAGCAGTATGTTTGGGTTTACAATTTTTAGTAGAATCAGAGAACATTTTGTCTGATCACTTAAACCAGAGCAGAAAAATGTTTTTATTTCTAGAGCATTAACAGTTCTACCTTCCTAAGAAGGATGAACCAGATGAGCCGTGGTCAATGAGGCCTTTCGTCACTCTTCTGAAGGATCTTAGTACTAAATGATGCCAAAAGGGCTGCCCTCACGTCTCAGACACAGACTTGGGGGGAGGGATCACTAGTGGCGGGTGGACAATGAGGATTAGATTACAGGACACCTGCTGGCCTATTTGCTCTATATTCTGGGCCAGTGGGACAGTTAAACAGCCACCTGCAGCCATGCCTCTCCAACTGTCTGGGGGGAAGGATCCATTTTTTCTTTTTTTTTTAATCTCTTACCCATTAAGAAACTTTATGAAGTACATTGAAAATGAGTATCTTAAACATATTTACAACATAGAGACCCATTTAAAAATGTAATTAAATAAAAATGTAATTGAATTCAACACTATGCCAAATGACTACAAGGTCTTCAAGCCTGGTTCTCACTTTTGGCCCTAACTCACCTGGACTGGGGATGTGAGCGGCCCCGCTGGCACATCACGTGTTGAAGAGCTGACTTAAAGAGCCCCAAACCAAACCTTAAAGGATGTGCACTGGATACGCTGTGCAGTACAGTTGATCCTCATTATCTGTAAAGTCTATTATTTGAGAATTCATCTACTCATTAATATTTTTTGTAATCCCAAGATCAACTTGGATCAACGATTGCCCACACATTCCCAGCTGAGATCTTACAAGACAATGCTCCATATTCTTTGTTTCAAGTCTCTTAACTATAAACTAGTGTCTTTTTTCATGTTTTTATTTGCCATGTTTTTCACATTTTTGTGCTTTTTGTTGGTAGTGTCACTGTTTAAAATGGCCCCAAGCACAGTGCTGAAGTGCTGTCTAATATCCCTGAGCACAGGAGGGTTGGGATGTGCCTTAGGGAGAAAATACACGTGCCAGACAGGCTTAGCTCAATCATGAGCTACAATGCTACTGGTGTGAGTCTAATGTTAATCACTCAACAATATGTGTTAAATAGAGTGTCTTTAAACAGAAACACACTTAAAACAAATGTATGTATTGATTGCTTGATGAAAATGTTGTGACCAGAGGTTGGCAGGACCCAAGTCTGTATTTCTCCTAAGAACAATGGTTCAGTATTAGCTAACTCAATGTTCTTGTTTACTTTATAGGACGTAACTACCATGAATAACAAGAATTAACTGCATATACAACTCTTTCCTCAAATGAGTGTGGCAGAGTCATTTTTTTTCAAGTCATGCTAGAAGCTGTTTAAAAATATAGTTAAAAATACACTTATATGTTTAGTTTTTCATGGGTCACTAAGAAATAAAAATATTTTAAAACATATTAACTGAGGATGGACCAAGCTTAACATCCTCTAGACTTAGCTATATTAATTCTTTAATTCACTAAAGAAATACAAAATACAAAAACTGAAAATGTCTAGAAGTATTTTAGGACTGTACTGTCAAAGAAAGATAGCTTCTAAATTTAGGCTTTGTTCCCGTCACCAAAAATAAATCAACTGAGTATCTCCATGCATACTTATAAAGCTGAGACACTTATTTGGATTCCTTCTATAAAATAAATATTTCAGTTGCTTACAGAATAGAGACTGTGAATTTTTTTTTACAAAGCATACACATATTACATATAAATCAGTTTGTCAAAGTGTCTTACAAGAATATTTCAGCCAGTCTTGGTTTATAGGAGTATTTAATTTACCTTTTGAGGTAAGACTCGGGCCTTATAGGGTTTATAAATTAAGCAAACAGAAATTCAGTGTATGCTAAGGTCACAGGATGTCAGCAAAGAGCAGAAAACCCTCAACCTGTTGGCTGATACTGTAGATAAAGAAAACATATAGGGCTTCCCTGGTGGCGCAGTGGTTGAGAATCTGCCTGCTAATGCAGGGGACACGGGTTCGAGCCCTGGTCTGGGAGGATCCCACGTGCCGCGGAGCAACTGAGCCCGTGAGCCACAACTACTGAGCCTGCGCATCTGGAGCCTGTGCTCCGCAACAAGAGAGGACACGATAGTGAGAGGCCCGCGCACCGTGTTGAAGAGTGGCCCCTGCTTGCCACAACTAGAGAAAGCCCTCGCACAGAAACAAAGACCCAGCACAGCCAAAATAAATAAATAAACAAACAAATGTGGGGTTTAAAAAAAAAAAGAAAACATATGGATTAATTCTTAAGTAGTTAAATATTCTTGTTTATTTGAAAAATCTAAAAAGATGTAAATAATCAAATAAACCCAATTTGGCATGCTGATTATTGGACAAAAACATTATTTTAATCATTAAAGAAAACAATTAACTTTTAAAAGGAGGTCCATAACTAGTATGAATAAAACACAAAGGCCAATGTCTTTCTAATGCCTTTCTTTAAATTTTATTAAGTCAAGTATGGGTAAAAGCCTGCCATCCTCTAAGGCACTATTCTCTTCAAGCAAGTCTACTCTGCACAGTTTGTTATAGCAACCTGGAGAGAAGAGTTTCTGCAGGTTTGAATGTCACCTGCAGTTACTGAGAAGAAAGGAGTTGCAAAGACTCTTACGTTACAAAAGTTCAGGGACAGGAGTAGCTAATAGAAGCAAAGAAGAAGAAATCAGCACGAAAGTGATGACTCCACAGACTGTTAAAATTCTACAGAAGGTTGGAGGCCCATTCCAGCCAAGCAGTCTAAGACACCTTCCATGAGGGGCCTCCAGAATTCCACTTTGTAAACAGAACAAGTCTCCTAAGACTGAGGGGGACCTCAGGACAAAGTGACTACGTTACATCATTGAAAGACAGCAATTAGTAAATACATATTTAGAGGGTCTTTTAAATTATTCATATTTCTTATACAACTCTTTGATTTCATCCCTTTCATAAGGTTCCTTAACTTCTAGAACAATTTTCAAAACAGAAAAATATTGCTAGCAGAGACATGCATATGCTAAGGAAACCAAAACGTTTTAAATGAATTCTTTTCATACTGATATGAAATACATGTTTTTTTCACTTCTATCTTTATGGAATACCTTTCTGACAATGATGCATGCACTCCAACAGGTTCAGCCCAAGAACAGAATCATTCCTTCCATCATATATGTAATAGTCATGTTGAATGTTCTAAATGTGTGGCACACAAACATAAATGAATTGAACTTTTCTCCCAATTCTTTCCCCAAATGTGCAATATTACATTTTTCATGTCCCATTCCATTCATAACACTTGAGTGGACCACTTGATTTTGGATCATTTTTAGTTGTGAAGAGTTGAGTTCAGCACAGTTTAAAAATCCTCATCCCACCTCCCATCCACTCTCACGCAGGAGCCTGGAGGGATGAGAATGAAGAGGGTGTGTCCGTCCCCACTCTTCTCTCTCAAGCACCCGGCGGGGGAAGCTGTGCTCTGATATGGGCTGGGTCCTCCCAGTCATCAATGCCTCACTGCACAGGTGCTGAATACTAGCAGGGAAAAGAGCGGAATAAGGGGAAATTTCTCTCCTCTTCATTTGCCACTCTGGAAGAAGTGCTTCTGCAGCTCAGGTTGACCGGCCATGCAGATATCTCAGGCCTGTGTGTGAGTTCTTCACCCTCACAGCTCCCTGACATGGGACCACCTCTACCTGATGCAACTGCCTGAAAATTAAAAACTTGTACCATGACCTCAGTTACATCGAAGTTATGTAATTTACCTTACCCACCGGTAAATTCATGGCTAAGACACTTCTTACCACAAGATGCTTCTAAACAGTACAAAGGTACAAAGGTCCAGTCCAATAACAGCATGTTTGGGACAGATGTCCAAAAAAGTAAAATAAATACAAGCATTTGTTTACCTTACTGAGCTCTTCACTTACTTTAATGGTGTTTGCCTGTTTACAAGCATCACTGATTTACATCTCAGATTTTAAAGGCTTTGAAGCAAAGTTCATAACTATTTACCTTGATACCTGTCCCTGTCACACATTTGTAAATAAAACTGATAAATATATCTTAATTAACTCAAACAGGTTAGATACATTACTAGCCTTAAATAGTTTGATGATATAAATTCAGAGAATTACATTAATTATATGAGGCTATAGAAATATTTTAAATGAGCTACCTCATTTCCATAAAATAATTTAGTCAAGGATGTAGAGTTAACAAATGAAAAATGTGTTAGATTCTTGTCACTACTGTGGTCTATTAATATTCATATCTTTGAGACTCATTTTACCATCTCAAAAGTTAGATAAAATTGGGACAAAAAAAAAGAAACAGAATTTCCCACGTGAATCATTTACAAGTTTTAATCTTATAAATTACACATCAATAGGTATATTTAAAATAAGAGCATAGTGCATAAGCTACTTCTGAAAAGCTAAACTTTATAATTTATTTTTTAATTAGTTAAAATTATTTTGAGGTAAGTTATCACTACTATTAGAATATATTTTACTATTTCAATTAATATGTGATTAATAACAATGTATTCAGCTATATTAATATGTCAACAAGTAGACTCTAACATCACATTAGTTTAGATGCTAAAAAATTAAATGTTTTAAGTGTGCCAATTTATTAATAACTCCCAAAGTTGACCTGCTCCCTCTTGATTTATGTCTAAATTTATTAGGGGCTTCGATAATTAAAATCAGGTCATTACCACATACTCACAAGAGACTGAACAGATGCAAGCGAAATGTTTAATCATGTTAGTGTCAACCTTCATTCAAAATACTTTGTGAATTTTAAGCATTCCCTTAAATTATTTTTATAACTCTACTTAAGAGTGTTAAATTTTTTTTTTCCTCATGGGAAGAAATCATAATTCCATTCTAACTGATACCACAGATAACAAAGGGTATTTCATTTTTTATGAAAATGTGCCAAAGTTAATGAATAAATTACCTGGAGAAGAATGTTTTAACTTATATATATTAACTTTTATTAATGGGCCATTTTTCTTCCAAAGAGTTCACAATTAAATCTCTGAAAATGTATTATGGTGGCTATAGAACAGAAAACATATCTGCAATGAAATACAAGTGGAGTAAAACACTGTACTCCTCTAATCCCCAGAACCCTGCAAAAGTTGCTTCTATATTTACTGTCATCTATCAACTGGCTTAATATCCATTATATATGAGGGCAAGGTGTGGGAGTCATATTCTATAATTCCTCCAGCTCATCCTGTTAAATGTACTACACATGTTGCTACATTGTACACCAACTTATGTTGCTACATTGTACACCAACTTATGGAAAAGATGTAAGTTTTCTTTACTGTTTGCTAATGATAATACTGTTTACATGCATTCACTCTTGATACATTTTGTGATAGTTTTAGGCTAAACGAAATTAAGGCTAAATCCTCAAATACTAAAGTAGTGATCTTTTTCATAGTTATGTTTATAAAGAAACCAAATGTGGAAGGAACATAGCAGGTTTGAAAACATAGTTTGAAGGTCAAATTTATGCTAATTTGTACAGTTACCATCTTAGCTGCTGAGTTGATTAATGGACATTGATCATTCAGGAGGTGCCAAAGCCACCACCAAAGTTATCAATGTTCAAAATTTTTCTTTGAAATTCCTATAAAGTCATATATTATACCTAGCGAAAAGCAGGAATTAGGTCACCTTTGAATTATAAAACACATATAGATTAGCCTACTTCAAATATAAAACAAGTAGTAATGTTTTAGAATATAGATACAGATGCTATTCATTGCAACTTCAGGATTTAACTTTTTTTTGGAGTATGGAGGAACTCAATAAATATCTGTGTAATAAATTGAATGATACAATTACACTCTCTTGCTGTAAGCTATCCAAAGCTATGAAAAACAACAAAGATAATATGAAGCATAGTCTCATTTGATTAAAAACAAGATAAAACACATAATTTTCAATCTAGAGCAAACTTAGGGACCACGATGCTCACCGCATTTTTAAGTCATCACCTCTACCTTCTCTACCTGCCAGTATGGCCTACTGACACCAGAGGCTCCAATAGGATGATCTTATCTCAACAATCCTTGAGACTGATGCTTTCATCAGAAATGGTACCGTGAAACCTGTTTCTACACTTGAGAGTTGATAGGACTCCCTCAAAGATGAAAGTTCTTCTAAATTTTATTTCAAACTTTAAATTTATATTTCAAACAGCACAGTCACCACTGGGTTATCACACACTCTATGAAACACACAGTCATCCCTACACTATACCCATCTTCAAATGTTCCCGTGTTACAAGCAGCCTGTTTTGAAGGCTGCAATGCAAACAGGTTCAGTGATGGGGTCATTAACAGGACTCATGTCCTCATGACCTCCACTGACTAATTCAAGTAATCTCTTACTGTGTTCATAAAAATGGGAATTATACATTCCACTGGCCGCTCCAGAGTCCCCCACTCTCACTGTGCTCTGGCCAGCTCTGCATCCCAGAAGCTGATCTGTATGGACTACAGAGCAGGTCCCTGTGCTTCCAGCTGGTTCCGGTCGGGTTCTGACAGAGGAAAGTTCCAGCGGGAAATGGGAGTGAGGGGGATGGCGTTGCAGTGTGTGTCCCTTCACTCCCCCCTCAGGCCTCAGAGGGCACCGCTTCCCCCTGCCCAGGCCCACTCCCTTGGGCGGCCCCTCTGACACCTTCGGCTCCAATCTGGGCATCAATCCCTTCTCTTGTCCTTGAGGCCTGGGGACGGCAGAGTCTGACTCTTGCTCTCTCCTATCTTTTGTTGGTTTCCCTTAACCTGTCCATTACCCATCTTGTCCACAGTTAAGATTTGCCTAATCATTCCTGCTGAGAGGGCCATCTGTTTCCTCCAGGAGCCCCAACTAACAAAGTGACGACTATGTGTGTCTTCCAAGAAACCCTCTGATTGCTGTCTCGTTCTTGAGAAAATAAAATAAAAATTCATGAGTTCTCAGATACTTATATCCCTTATGACACAGAGAGTTTAAGAACATCGAGAAAATTTCTGGCTCTTATATGCATTTTCCATATTTAAAAAATTCACAACGTGCATATATCTAGGGAAAAAACTACCCGTATGTGCTAAAGAAAAATGGTTCAAAAGATGAAAACTCTCATTAACAATCTATATATGGATCAAATCAATTATACTGGAGTCACAAAAAACTACCTGTGGAGAACTGCATTTAAAATGCCAGGTACCAGGCTAAGATGCTCATATTGTTAATGCTTGTTGAGTAGAACTGGAAGGTCAGCATTTATAAAGCAGAATGGAGACAAAGTTTTTCAGGTGGGCAGCAAGACAAGAATAGCTGTTATATACTTACTAGAAAAGCTAATACGTCTCAAGGAAAACAATTAATTTTCAAGCAGATATACAGCTCAGTATGATACCACTAAGACCCAAGCTTCCTTACTTTCAGGAAAATAATTTCAGGTAAAGCCGGGACAGTTTAAACGAGGGCTCACCTAGGAAGGCGTCCAATGCAGCGCTCAGCAGCACAGAAAACGCTGAATTTCTCTCTTCAAAAGTTTAAATTATCTGCCAATTCTGTGATAAATGTTTCCTGTTTTTTTCTTTGTTTATAGTTCCAATTTCAAAGTACTTTATTTTTTACTATCTCACTATGGGCAAATCAAAAATACTAAGTAGGTATTTGAAATCGATACAAGTGCATTTCCACAGGGTCCAACCTTAATTCTTAGTTTTATTTTATGCCTTGTAAACTACTTACTCTTCGTAAGATCAATACTTCTGTTTTTCCAACCTTCCCAGTGAAAATAAGATTCCAATATTATCTTCTACTTAACCACAGTCTCTTTCTTTTTTCTAAAATGGTCGTATATGTTACACAATTACCTTTTTATGTTGTGCTAAAGTAGATTAAAATACTGAGGTATACAATTGCTATTCATTAACTACATTATTTCTAATGGAGTGATTTGTTGACTTTTCCTTAATATGTAAAAATCAATAAAAATGTGCCCACCTAGAACTCAAAAGTGAAACATCTATCTAGTTCAGGATTTATTTGGGGACTTTGATAATATTTAAATTTTATCCAAGATAACACTTTTCCAAATATGTAGAATAGATACATTGGTGTTTAATAAACCATTACATTCTGCCATACATTTTCATTTGGTTCAAGTTTTTACTTACAGATAATTAATATTATTGGCTGTAGTATTTCTGAAGAGATTGTTATAGTTTTGTTATTGAACTAGAATTACAAGACCACATTAATTTTTGTTTTTGACAAAAGTTACCCTAGCTCTGGATACACTGATTGTAAAATATTGCATTGGGAAACCTTTGGAACTATTTTAGTTATGTTGTGACCAAAGACTTTCTTGCCAAAGAAGGCCTAGGCAGTTTCAAAGGGAGTTATAATATACGTTGGTTTAAAAATGAAAACTGGCATTAAAAAGAGTTTTGACACATTTTCTAATAAATTGGCTTTTGAAATATATTAAACCTTATAGAAACCATATCAAGAGTCAAATCAAATTCCTTGTAGGGAAAAATTTTATTTTAAATATCTAAGCACATATTTTGTGAATGAGTCTAAATAAAATGAATGTTTCTTGTTTGTATTAGAATAAAGCAGCCTGAATTTGCTTTATATCTCAAAATTCAGCATCAGGTTGTTTAACCTTTCAAATGATTTTCTGCTTCTCCAACACAGAGGGGCCATACTGCTTCTGTGCTTATGTGTACACAATTACACAGTCTCCAAAAAAAGAAAAGAAAAGAGAGAAGAGAGTGCACGTGTGCCTGCATGACAGAGAGAGAAAGAGGAAGGAGGAAGCCCCCCCCCAAAACCCACACACACATGGACTCACATAATAAAGGCTATATATGGAGGATTTAAAAAATAATTTTGAAATACATTTTCAATTCCTGAAAAATCCTATTGTAGTGAAGCTTTTTCTATGGTTTTCCTCAACAGGAAGGATAATACTACCTGAAATAAAGGGGTCATTGAGTCTGAAAGATGGCTTTCTTGAATCTTTACTGAGTCTCAAAAGCCTAGGTATGTTGACAAAGAAAAAATATTCCTCATTTTTAAAAGCCCCTTTTACACTCAAAAGCAAAGCTTCAAGCCATTGCTGGAGGACACGGAGGCTAAATACATAAAGGCTATTACTACTGACAGGAAGGTGCCCTCTGCATTGGGAGGAACAAAGAAAACAGAGAGAGAAAAACAAGGGCAGGATTCCCCAAGTCCGCAACCTTGTTTCCCCCGAACCTCCACTAGGTGTGAACTTCAAGACGGGTGGTGACAGAAGAAACCAAAAAATCACGAAAAGGAGCTAAAAGCAAAAGGAACAGGTGCATGTTCTGCTTCCATTTGTAATTCTAATTCTAAGATCAGTACCCCTGCAGAGGACTCCACAGCAAGCTATGTGGCCAAAGCAATTAAAAATATTGCCAGCCACTGTTAAGGTCAAGAAAGCACAGAAACAGGGGTCCTGAGTCTCTTTCCCTCAGCAAGTTTGTAACATGGAAGGGACCTCAAGTACCTGCATATTACCCAGCAAAGGCCTGGGAGGGTCTGTCACACAGAGCTCAGTGAGGGTCTAGCTGACCCCTGAGCAGAGACTCACAGTAGTAGGCCCAGGACTGAGGCCAGATGCAAAACAGAGTGATATGTGAGAATCTTCAGTGGTGGCGAGAACTTGGGTGAGTCTGTGTTAACAGGGACCAAAGAACGTGACCATGGCAGGAATTATCCTACCGACAGGAAATACATCAGGGACCATCACTTCATTATTGTGATTACATAAACTAATTTGAGACACTTTAACACCTCTTCCATTATTTGGCCTGTAAACTTTCAACTAAAAATAGTTTTATAATTAAGGTTATAATTAGGGTTGCCAGATTCAGCAAATAAAAATACAAATACTGCATGGGACTTACTCATACTAAAAGAAAATCATTTTTTATCTGAAAGTGAAATTTAATTGTGTATCCTGTATTCTATCTGACAGGCCTACTTGTAATTAAGCGGCAAGTTGGAACCTTTTCTCAAACTTGGGAAGCATGATTAGCTACATAAAATATGGAATATTACTTTTTCCCACCCAAGTCTGTGCTAGTTAAATTTTTGTTGTACTATATAAGGTAAATATAAAATGTGTTTTCCCTCTGATTTATAGCTTTAACACTGCTGTAAGACAAAAGAAGTAAATGCCAGCAATTATCTTTGAAGAGGTTTCAGATGGTATGAGATTCTCCAACACTGATCAGAACAGGGCAGGTATGAATAACCTATGCTTGAAATTCTTTGTTTCTTAAGAAGGAGTTCTTGAATTGGATAATTTGTTTGCCTTTAGGCCAGACATTTTGACTGAGACAAATGGAAAGGAGAAGAATGTTTCTTTGAAGAAATAGTGGGATCAGACATGTGTGGGTTTCTCCCCAATATTTCTCTTGATGAGGAAATGGGAAAGAAGACAAAGAAAAAAAGGTTCCAGAAATAACTGACGAACCTTTTTCCTCCTGGGCCTAAGTGAGTCCCAGAAATCTGGGAAGGGGGAGGCAAATTCCAAGGCAATGTAATGAAGGGAGCCCAGGCAAGAACTTCACGGAAACCTGAGCCCCAAAGGCAGGAATAATATCTGCATCCTTTTCTTCTAAGGACTGTGAATCCCTGGGTGGGGGGGTGGGGGCGGGGTGGGGGTGGATTCTCAGCATGGGGACAGAGGGCAGCATGGCAGGAGGAATGAGGAAGCTGCATCCAGTGAGCAGTGCTGCTTCCCTGAGTTCGGTGTCAAGCTCAGAATTTGGCCGAGATAATTAGGGATGCTCCACCTGTGTTTGCCTGTCTCCTTAGCTCCAAATGTAGGTTTTCTGATATTGATTTCTGGCTTTTCCTAAATAGGAATTGGAGGAACCATTTCTCAGGTGAGGTTTTGCTTCAGTTTCCTTATATGTAAAAGGGGGACATTTATGTCACCTAATTAATAGGGCTGTTTGGTAAAATGATATGAGATAATGCGTGTAAAAGACCGACCACAGTCCCTGCTTAATAAATAAATGCAAACTAGTACAACAATAACTTGATTATTCTTATTATTTTATAATAACACTGTAAGGTAAGTATTGTGGTGAAATGGAGGCAACATGAGAATAAGAAATTTGCAATGAAAAATGGGGTAGAACAGAATTCTCAGTAAGAGCATAGACAGATTTCATTAGGTGCTTTGAAAGTTTATTTCCTGCTCAACCAAAAACTATTCTGTTTGCGATATCAGAAGCAAAAGACCATTCATTCATTCATTCATTCAATATTTACTGATTAGAATTTTCTTTCAGATGATAATATTGTAACAGCATCTTAAATGGTCTCCCTGATTTCTTTCTCTCCTGTCCCCTCTAACCCTCATCCACTTTTAATATAGCAACCAGAGTGATCTTTAAAATACATAAACCAGGTAAGGACAAATTCCTACTTAAAACTATCCAGTAACTTTTCAGAGAACCTCAGATAAAATCCAAAGAGCATGCCATGGTTACCAAACCCTGCTTGGTTAATCTCCTGCCACCACCTTGGTTAATCTCCATTACTCACCTTCATTTTTGGCTTCATTTTGTTTCTTAAATACACCAGGCCTGTTTCCTAAGTTCAGAATATCCTTCTTGCGTCTCCATTTGTATCACACTTAAAAAAAATCCTTAGGTAGAACTTATCTTCATCTATTTCTTTGCTTATGTGTTAAATAGATATTCCTCATCTCCATCCTCTAAAGCAAAAACTCCACGAGAACAGAACTCAAATGTTCTAGCCCCAGCACCCAAGTCAAAACAACAACTATTAGTTGAATGAGTGAAAATGTCTTACACTTTGTTTTCTACTCCTTTACTAACATCTTTTCCATGCAACTTTCTGGAATAGTTCATAAATTATATGTATTTTCAAAACAACACCCTCCCCAAATTAGATTACCATCTCTACTAATTGCTTAATTATCTTCCCCATCCTTCAAAGCCATACACAAAATTAAAATGATTTGGAATTGAAAATACTATATTATTTAAATTAAAGGATAAAATGCTTCATTATTTAAACCTGTATAGCTGAGTTACTTCCTTGTACAGCAGAAACTAACATAACATTGTAAAGCAATTATTCTCCAATTAAAAAAAAAACCTGTATAAAACTAAGAATTAGATAAACAAATAATAAGAAAGCAAATTCAGTAAAATCTACTTGCTTTACGAAATTATCAGTATTAAGCAGACACTGGAGACTTATAAATGTCTTTCTAGTTCTGATGCACTGGGCTCTTGGCCCCCCAATTTCTGGGTGCCTTCCATACTGCTTTTCCTTTTTCAGTTGAAGTTATTATAAAGAAGAGGCAACCCTAAATTCCTACACAAACCCTGCCTTTCCTTTAGCAGCAGCAGCACTATCCTCAGATATGGGATAGAAAAGATATCACCTTCAAAAGCAACTCGTCACCCACCCTCCTTTGTCCCAAACATCCAAGTAGTTATAAAATCCAGATTAGCTTGCTCTGAAGTATGCAACAGTTTCTTCCTTTGCTTTTGTTTCAAAACAAAATCTCCATTTTTATCCAGAGTTGTGTTTGTCTCTTGGTTTCCCAGCTGGTCCCCATACTCCAAGTTCTTTCCAGTCCATCACCCATGAATTGCTTGAGAAGACGCTCTAGTCCATCTTATACGCAGTAGTAGTTAAATGGTTCAAACCTGTGGCTAGATCATACCATTATCTCAGTCTGAAACCTAAAATGGCCTCAGATCTTATTGTATATTAGATTAAACATGAGATATTTAATGTCTTTCAGCTTCTATTTCTCTCTCCAGCCTCATCTCTGCTTCTCAGATACAACTATAATTATAATAAATACAAAAAAATATATGCAGTATATATAATACATACATGTATAATATATTCAAGATAATTATATATAATATATACACTATATAGTTTCTACTGCATTTTGTATGACACAAAATGCAGCAGAACCCCATCTATTAAGCCACTCATTCCTCAAGGGTACAGATACTGCCTGTGACCTCTCCTAAGACCTGGTGCATACCAAACCATCAAATTTATTATGTGTGTTATTGATGTGCTGGGTTTAACTGAGTTTCAAATTATAAGCACAGCAGAATTTAACAGGAAAATCTGCTCAGTGGACATGTTCCTATTTGTTAAACAAGTATTCACAATTTGCTTCCTGAAATACAGAAGGCTCCTTTACTGTATACAAGGAAAGTAATTCCATTGAAATGAGAAATATCAAATTCCCACCATTATACAATGGCAACTGTGTATATAATACAAGTCAGGCAGTGATACATGAATCATGATAATCACCTAAGGAGGATAAAGTGTGAATTAATAATGAGGCACATAGTAAGAAACAGGGTGGATTTTTCATTTGAAAATGTAATAAAATAACTTCAAAATTAAATCATTACCTATCACATGGCATACGGCTCTTCAGAAATGCAAGCTGTTTTTCCATGCTATTACTTGCAGTAAATTAGGGAGTCACCATGCTCTCTAAATCATTTTGATAACTATGTCACCCATCACTTCTAATACAGATATCACAACAATAATAATAATTGTAAATACCAAGACTAACGGTTAATGTGTACCTCATAAAAATAAGTAACACAAATGATAGAGGAAACTGTTTACTTAGACTTTTGGTTAATTCTGGTATAGTGTTTGATTTTCTGGTGGAACATAGAAGGATATGTTTTTTTAAAAGGACCGATTTTTTCAGTATGTAAGAGATATGAGAAATTAACTGATTTGATAATATCCAGAGAGCTTCTAGGAAACACATGCTAAATTATTAACTTATACAATATTATGAGTCAAATACAGGTTCGTTGAATACAGACTAGTAAAGAAAACTCTGCATTTCCTTGAAAAACTATGAATTAGTGTTTGAAACCACTCATGTTTCAATCTATCTTACTTCTTCTAGAACAGGACCACTTCATATTCCTGATTCAAAACAAATTCTTGATTCATTACCAATTTTCACTCATGTTAAATATTTGCTTTCTTACATTCACATTCATCTTTTAAAAATGGTCTTCTGATCTTATGTGTAAATACCAATATCTTTAGAAATTAATTTGTAATTTGCTATTGCCATATTACCTCATCTTTTAGCAGCTATAATATAGTATATTTTAATCATTTCTTTCAAATATTTATTAATTTTATCATCCTCTTTACTTTACAACATTATTAAATAAGATAATGGGCTGACTAACACTTTCCCTGTATTAAAGTATGCAGACAGAATTGTCCTTGCCAAAACAAAATATTCAATAATAATAACCACTAAGGTTAAAATGAGTTATGGCTTCTTCGATGCTGTTACCTATCCTCAGCACTGAGTGTCTTCATGGTCCCTTCATCCTTCCTACTTAAGAAAAAAGGGGCAGGAAAGGGAAGGGAAGGGAATCCTCATTTTCCTTGGTATCAATATAAAAGTAACTTGGATCAACAGCTTACTCATCAGAAAAGGATATTTCATTATGGACAGAAGGCCCTGCCTTCCTTCTCTCTTTCTCTCTTTCTCTCTCTCTCTCTCTCTCTCTCTCTCTCTCTCTCTCTCTCTCTCTCCCCCCCTCTCTCTCCCTCTCTCTCTCTCTCTCCCCCATCTCTCTCTCTCTCTCTCTCTCTCTCCCCTCCTCCCTTCCTCCTTCCCTTCCTCCTTCCTCTCTCTCAGGTCTTTGGGATTTTTGTCCACGTAATATTACATTATGTATGTGATTAGCTAATCATTGAACAAATAGAGGATTCTCCCTTCTTCATCCTGCTTTCTTTTTTTGAAAACCTTTCAAAGGCAGGAAAATATGGACAATTTTATTTTAAATTTAAAGGCCAAAAGAAAAATTCTATTAGGAATTTTGCTTATTCCTTTACAGTCACATCACAAAAATCCAAAAAGTAAATTCAGTTCCTTCTGTCCTAAATGAAGATATATGTTTCTCAATATTGGCTTTCCATGATTTTAGTATTATTAGAAAACTAAAGGATAGAAATCAAACATGCCGCACAACAAAATGGGTGAATTGGTTTCCAGTATGTGTCTGTGCACATGCATTTAATAGCCAATTAAGTTATATTAAAATGCTGCAAGGAAATATAAATGATTTGAAATTTGAAGTACATGTGAAGAGCATTTACTCTAAAAAGTACGATCTGAAATTTAAAAATAGAGATTATTTTGGGTTTTGTTGTTGTTCTTAGCAGATCCCTCAGGCCCTGATTAGTTTTACATAATAATATTATACATCTTTAAAGGCATTCCACAGTTTGCACTGTTTATTAATTCAGACTGGCTCTGCTCAAAATGAGCCCAAATCACAAAGGTTTTATGACAAATGTAAGACATCTACAGTGTTTCAGCTACTGAATTGTACGGATTATGCTTCTACAGTGTCTTATAGATCATTTTCCTGCACTAATTTGTCAGAGCAAAATTCTTCACTAAATATCTTTGTCTTACCCTGGAGATGATGAAAGAAAAGTATCAATATGCATTCACTTCAGGCTCTCATAATCTACTAGAAAGTCCCATTAAAAAAAAAGCAAACTGTTGTCATCAAACTATCAAGATACAGACAGCTCTGGGAATAGGTTTCCCCTTAAAGAATAGGAAAGTGGACCTTAATAACTAAAGTTTCAACAGCAAAATAAACATAACCCCTCCACTGTGACACACACCCTTACAGTCTGCTGAGTCTAGCTTTCAGCTAAAAAGGTTTATACCAAATGCCAATCCCACATCAGGATTCATGACAAATTACGGGAATTCACGTTGATTAGATGATTTCTTCTCAGATGTGAGTCTATCATTATGCAAACATGTATGAAAACAACACTCCTGCTCTTAGGTTATTATACTCATTAAGTGTGCTACAATTTACAATTACATTTGAGGCCCAGGGCTCACTGTGCACTTTAAGAATCGCCAAATCTTTAGATGGCCCAGATCTTTGTGCTTTAGGTCCAGAGCTCAGAATCCCAGAAACACAGGAGGAAGCAATTTAAGTAACAAAATATTGACAAAAGTCTATAGTAGATATTATTTTCAAACAAAGTAGCAATAACAACCACGATTACAGTTTAAGCTTTATTGGTGTCAGCAGGATGCTGTGCACTATCCTGGTGATACAGATGCAGTAGCAAGAAATCTAAAGACAGGACACAGTGAAGATCATAAGATACACACGCACGCATGCACACGCGCACAGGACAAGAGATGACAGGGAAAGGCAAATTACTTGTAGCACATAAAACTGGGACATGCTCTGTGAACGCCTTTATCAAGTGTCTTATTCAGGCATACGTTAGTTAAACGTTTCAGTTAGTTTAACGAGAAAACGTCAGTGTTTCATGTAACCCAACACGTTCTTAAGAAGGAGGGAGAGCCCGCGAGGCCAACGGTAGGTACGTAGCAATGCTACAAACACTGCTGTCCACCTCTACCTGCTTGGTGCTGACCAAGTCTCCAGAGGACAGTGGACCAGGAGGGAGAGTGGACATGGCGACACGGATTCCACAACACCAAGCCAAACACGAACTTCCAAGCAACAGGCTGAAAAGAAATCACTGCTGAAGGTAATGAAACACAGGCAGAGCTGCCAGTCAGCCCTTCAGGCTCACAGAATTTAAAAGGCAAGGATGGTTCCTAAGGACTCGAGTTACTTGGGCACAGAGGTCAAATAATCGCTCAAGCTCCCAAGAGAAACCACCTCTCCAATGTTCCAATGTTTTCCAATGTTTAAATGCTATTACTCTGGATTTGTTGAATTCTGCACAGATTTGAGGGTTTCTGTAATCTTCTAGCAGAAGGATTAATCAGTTAATACACTACATGAATGCTCTATGAAAACATTTTTTTAAAGCCTAAGCAATTCACCGAAGCTTTAATAAAAATAAAGACCAACAATCAAGCACAAGTAGGACAGGATTTTTCTCTCATTTACAAGAATATGTTGAATAAATATACCTTAAATACCCATGACATTTAGACTTTTTAACACTGAAATGGAAAGAAGCAATAATGTAATCAAAATATTCATGGAAAATTGATGTTGGAAGGTACGTTTTGTAAATACTCTTAACCATCATAGCCCAAGGAGAGGTTTCAGGACACACACACACACACACACACAAGTCTATGCAAGAAGACTAATAACTAACATTTCATTTTTTAAATGGTTAGTGAATAACCTCTATCTGCCAAGACCTGTGCTAGATCTTGAGAACATGTGGTTAAAAAACACACATGATGCTTGCTTTCATAAAACTTATGGTTAGTGGGAAATACCAACAAATAGACAGTCACAATATATTATGATCAGTGATATGGGAGCAGCCAGGGTGGACATAGCACACTTTGGAACGTCAAGGAAGATATCCTAGAAGGAGAGGTATGAAAATGTTTCGCAGGAAAAACATGATTAGCAGGCTAACCAGACAAGAGAAGGAAAGGGTGCAGGGAGAAGTTTTCAAGGCAGAAGGAAAAGCATGTGCAGGAGTCTTGAGATGAGGAAGAGTGAGCAACAAACTAAAGGTGAACCAGAGTCTGTTCACTGTGGACAGAACAGAGCTAAGTGGGAAGCAAATCAGAAAAGACCTTACAGATCACAGTAAGCATTAAGGATTTGAGGTTGTTCTTAAAGGGCTGAAGATGGAAGGCAAACCCATGTTTTATAAGAAGACTTAGTTGGCAAGATGGTTGGAGAGGACTAAAGGAGATGATGAATTGCTTGGCCACTTCTTATCAAACTAACATACGTGTGTGGGTGTCGGTGAAATCCTTTGAAAAAGTCGCTTATAGGGAAAAGACAGGTCTACAACTGTAGGAGAATATGAGATCAAAATTTTTCAAATTTTGTTTTTTAAAGGGAGTTTTAAAAAGATGTTTGTTTATTCCAGTGGGAATGAAAGTGGGGAAGAGAGACTATTTAAAGATTGAGGGAAAACAATTTTGTGAAAACCTAACAATGGATTAAATAGTGTGCCCAAGTGTGGATGTTATTCAGAGAAAAGCTGGAAAGAATTTAGACCAGAGTCGGGGGGTATGTGCTCCATTATAACCCAATGGGATGAATCAAGGCTATTTAGTTACCAGTCAGACTGTCAGACATTTACCAGGAAACTGAGAAGCCACTGTTAGGTATTCTCAAGGTGGACGGGCAGTAAGGTTACTTGCCCTGAGTGATGAGGAAGATGGCAGGTGAGAAGTCAAAGGAAATAGAAGGTTTAAAATAAGAGCAAACAAACTAGTAAAATACAAAAATAATTCTAGGAGGCATTTCTGAGTCAGAGGAGTTTGAAAATTTTTTCAGTAATATATATTAAATGTGTGTGCGTGTGTGTGTACGTGTGTGTGTGTATCTGTATGTCTGTGTGAGACAGAGAGAGAGAGACTCTGAAGTATGTTTATTCATCAGAGCCAAGAAAGAAAGTGCTGGCATTACAATACCACACTGCTATGACTAGTAATAATAATAATATAATGATGGTAACAATGCTATCCTCAAATATTCAGTACTTCCTATGAACAAAGCTATAAGGAAGGCACTTATGGGAAATGTAAGTCAGTTTAGGGCTTTTTTGTGCTTTTCTCAAGCATAATTCTATTCCTTTTTGCATGCCTGGGCACGTGCACACACAGATACGTGCACGCCGTGAGAGGTTAACAGAACCAAATGTGAAGCAGAAAGTGTTGCTACTCTAGGAATTCCAAAGTGAGCATGGACTGGCTGGAAATGAGACTTCAAGAAAGACAGAAGTGGGCTTTTAAAACAATAAAAATATGGAAAGAAGAAAATACATTTTTCAGCATAGATGTCAGTTGTTTACAAGTTAAAAAATAATAGATTCAGTAGCTTAGTTAGAAAATCATAAATTCACAAAACTGTCAGGTAATATAAATTTCTCATACTGCCCATGAAAAGGTATGAGTGACTTCACACTTACTGTTTCAGAATATGTAACATGCACATAGAAACATTAACAAATTTATGTACAAATATACTGACCAAGCCCATCTAGTAGTTTTATAATATAAAGCATGATTGTATATTTAGTTTTACTTGCATAAAAACTTACTGGTATCTTTCTAATTGGTATTTTATACATAATATAAATATACTACATCAATATATTTATGTATTTAACATATTATTACCTCATTGATATGTTATATTATTTTGACATATGCATCTTCTTGTTATTGCATTATATCAGGATATAGTAATAATCACTGGACCCATTCCTGGTGGTGTTAAGTTTTATCATTTAAGTTGTGAATATTCTCTCTATTAACTATTTTTTTCAGTGGTTGATGATGCCAGAGGGATTCAGTTACTACTTTAGTGATTGTAAAATAATATTTTTTCTATTTCTAACACTCATTTTGCAATTTTATGGCTCATTTTTTGGTAAAGAAGAGTTTCCTCCTCTCCCCAACACCCCTTATATACTGTGCCAAAAAGCAGGGACATGCTTCACAGCTTATGGGGAAGTGGCAAGAAGACACACAGAAACAAGCTGGAAGAGGCTCTCATGTGCCACATTGGGGTCAATTTAAGTATCAAAGTAAATAATGACAGGAACTGACTACAAATTGATTTTCTTAAAAGAGTCCATAAATGATATTATAGAAATAAGAGAAAGTCATTTTTAAACACAAATAGCATACCAATAGGAATGTAACTCCCTTATTTAATGAACTTTATCCATAGATACATCAAAGTAGTTACATTCTTTAATAAAATTATCTGAAATATATATCTTTATATCAATTATATATGTTTAAGCCAAGTATCAGATGTAATGAATATACTGCTTTCGCATTTATATTGAGATTTCTTCCCGAATGTGAATTATCAAATAGTATTCACTGTGCTCAGTGACAGGAAAGTTCTAACTACAGTGGCAGAAGCTTAGTCATGAAGAACATAAATATAGAAACAGAAGACAGTATGCTCCGCAATAATCGCCATCAAAAGCAATAAGTAGAATTGTTCTGAGCACAGGTTCTGGTGACAAGGCTGACTAGGCTTTACTCTTGTTTTAGAATTTGCTCCTTACTTGCCAGATGCCTGACTTTCCTCAAATATAAAAAGAAGTGAGTATTAAATTATTTAAAAAGTAAAATTACAAAAACACTGACACATTTCAAGTATTCAGTAAAGGTTGGCCATTAATTATTACTGGTGTTATCAACTTAATAACATAAGGACCAACAAAGAGGGCAAGAAGAATTGTAGAGAGTAGATTCAAAATAAGAAAAAGTGCAAACCATTCAGAAAAACTGGCAAGGCCTGGAAAGTATAAAAGGCAAATTTTAGTTGTTATGGAATATAATAAATTAAAGGGTACTTTAATGAAATAATTTATTTTGAAATGTGTTCCTGAAGAAAAACAATGTTTTGGTATCAATTTCTTTTTTAAAAAGCACATTTTGATGCAGTAGATATGGTGCTTCATTATAATGCTTGAATGAAAAATGTTTGTTTGTATATGGCAGAAATGAATTTGAAATCTTGTGCCTCCTCTATTTCTTTAATCCCTTCTTTAAATTCTCATTTTTAATCTGGATACACTATAGTCATGTAAATCTCTTTAAAGAATTGGCATTTCAAACTAGTTGTTCATTCTTTTGGAGAAAAAAGATTAATGTTGTCATTATTTGCATGGATTTTAAAAAGATAAATGAGTTCAAATTGCCCATAATTTAGCTTTTTGAATATAAATGATAAGTCGTTTGCCAATACAGCTGCAGGTAATTTTACTGAAAGAGAAGGATTGCCAATATTTTACATTTTATGCTGTGGCATTTACCCCCAAAATGTTCTGCGCTTCTCATCTGCTGTCAATTAAAATCTTGAGTCTCTATGAATCTTACTCCCCATTCCTATGTAAAAACAAACAGCCATATTGATTGAATTATCTCCCAAAATACAACTGTGACTCTGCACAAGTCTAATGAATATGCCACATATACCAAAAGGAGAGAAAGCACTTGGAAAGGAACTCACTGAGATATTTTTCAGTATGAATTATTCATATACCTGAATAATATATGAAAATATATAACATATATGAATATATAATATACATAATATATAAACATATATTTCTATTAAAAACAGTTCAAGCTACAATCACTTTATATATTAGAATACACGCCACACACACACACACAGACAATTAATTTACAAACACTCAATGCAGCAAAAGTTTCCTGTTGACTGCAGAGATAAAGTAGATCAAATGACTTTTTTGACAGCAAGAGTCAAAATGGAGTTCAGGGATCTGCTAAAACCCTGTGAGGCCTTACAATTCTTGTTAGATGCACACCTATTAGGGGCTTCCTTGGTGGCGCAGTGGTTAAGAAACCTCTTGCCAGTGCAGGGGACACAGGTTCAAGCCCTGGTCCAGAAAGATCCCACATGCCATGGAGCAACTAAGCCCATGCACCACAACTACTGAGCCTGCGTGTCACAACTACTGAAACCTGCACACTTAGAGCCTGTGCTCTGCAACAAGAGAAGCCACCGCAATGAGAAGCGCACACACCGCAACAAAGAGTAGCCCCCACTCATCACAACTAGAGAAAGCCCATGCACAGCAAGGAAGACCCAACACAGCCAAAAATAAAAAATAATTAATTAATTAACTTAATTTTTTTAAAAAGAAGCATATCGGGCTTCCCTGGTGGCGCAGTGGTTGAGAGTCTGCCTGCCGATGCAGGGGACACGGGTTCGTGCCCCAGTCCGGGAGGATCCCACATGCCGCGGAGCGGCTGGGCCCGTGAGCCTTGGCCGCTGAGCCTGCGTGTCCGGAGCCTGTGCTCCACAACGGGAGAGGCCACGGCAGTAAGAGGCCCGCGTACCGCCAAAAAAAAAAAAAAAAAAGCATATCTACTAGTTTCTACAACACCATTTGTTGAAGAGGCTATCCCTTCACCATTGTGTATTCCTGGCATCCTTGTTGAAGATGAATTGATCATGTAATTGTGAAGTTATTTCTGGGCTCTCTATCCTATTCCATTGGTCTTTTGCCAGCACCGTACTGTTTTGATTACTGTTAACTGCACAATATATTTTGAAATTAGGAAGTGTTATGCCTCCAGCTTTGTTCTTCTTTCTCAGGATTGATTTGGCTATTTGTGGTCCTTTGTGATTTCACATGAATTGTAGGTCTGTTTCTTCTGCTTCTGTGAAAAACTATCTTTGGAATTTCCATAGGGATTGCATTGAACCTGTAGATTAATGGGGGTAGCATGAACATTTTAGCAATCCATGAACATGGGATGTATGGATAGTCATATTAAAAGAATGAAGGTGGGGCCTCCCTGGTGGCGCAGTGGTTGAGAGTCCGCCTGCCGATGCAGGGGATACGGGTTCGTGCCCCGGTCTGGGAGGATCCCATATGCCGCGGAGCGGCTGGGCCCGTGAGCTATGGCCGCTGGGCCTGCGCATCCGGAGCCTGTGCTCCGCAACGGGAGAGGCCACAACAGTGAGAGGCCCGCATACCGCAAAAAGAAAAAAAAAAAAAAAGAATGAAGGTGGACCCTTATTTTACACCATACACAAAGATTAACTGAAAATGGATTAAAGACTAATAAAAAAATCAATTCCTCATTACTGTGTATTAAATTATATTTTTACAATAATGATACAACAGTTTATAATGTAATGTCTGCCATAAATTTGATTATTCCCAAGTGAGAATGAAAAATACTGTTCATAGATGTATTACATGAAAAGCAGACTGGTCCTGCACCCAACTCTTCAGCAACAAGCCCTTTGCACAGCTGCATAAGAATAACAAAAATTAATAACTAAAGACCACAAGGGACTAGACCATAAGTCAAATTTATCAATCACTAGAGAGAAAGAAAGAACTAGCCTGATCATATATACTAGATAGTCAAATGTAGTCCAGGTTACACCTTAATCCTGTGTTCCTGACTGGTTAGCTCTTCTTTTTACTTTCAAAGTGTCCAGATTTTGATGGTGAATTACTTGCTTACCCTATATACAGTTTGTATTTTGTATATTCTGCTTTTTAAAAATGTGGTCATTGATATAGAAGACACTTAATTGGTATTTGCTGAATGCATATTAAATGTCACTTTTAATTATCCCTAATATTTGACTTTAAAAGGTAACACATTTCCTTTTCATTCAGTACTCAAAAATATAATTATCTCCCATTAAGAGCCAAGCACAGTGTAATCAACTATTAACAGCCAATAAGGAGTGACATCACCAAAATGGCAGTGTAGGGAACTCCAGGGCTCCATCTTTGCACAAAAGCAACTAAAACACCAGGAAAACTATCAGAGTTAACTTTTGCAGAGTTCTGAAATCAAGCCAAAAACTCACAACAACCAGGGTAAAACTTACTGAGAAGGATGCTGCTGCATTGCCATAAGAGACAGCTGTGACATTTTTAATTGCCTGTATGCCGTTTCGCATTCTCCAGATTAGTAGTGGCTAGCGAAACAAAAGACCACACTCCTGGTGCAACGCTGCTAGTGCCAGAAGGAACAACGTGGATGTTATTCTCAAAGAATTGTGGTTGTGTTTTTTGACCTGACAGCTCCCTGAACAACCACTGTGAGGGCTTACAGTTAATTCATTTGAATCAAGGCATTTCCAGGCTGGGGTAGCATTTGCCAAAAGCATTTAAAGGCAAAAGTATTGGCACAGAAGGCTGAGGCAAGGCATAACAGTCAGGAGAAGCAATAGACCAAAAAGCCAAGGAAGAAGAGGTTGAGAAAGGAAATATGTGGGAAAATAAAAGCTTCTAAAAGATGAGTGTATAATGGGCAATTGAGAAGACCAGGCACATGCCCAGAGCTGTACACCTACTCTGAAAAGAGCTGAGGAAAACCTAGGCATTCACTTCTCTCTCACTTTCAGGGTCCATGCCAGCATAAAGTGAAGGCTAAAGTAGAGCTGTAGATGTCCTGGGTAAGTATTGAAGGAGTGCAAAAGAAAGGAAATGATAAAGATTAGAACAGAGATCACTGAACTAGAGAACAGAAACACAACAGAGAAAATCAACAAAACCTAAGGTTTATTCTTTTAAAAAAGGTGAATAAAATTGACAAACTTTCAGCTAGACTGACCAAGAAAAAAAAGAAAGAAAGATTCAAATTACTAAAATCAGAAATGAAAGCGGGGACATTACTACAGACCTTATAGAAATATGAAGGATTATAAGAGATACTATGAACAACTCTATGCTAAAAAAATTAGAAAATCTAGATGAAATGGACAAACTCCCAGAAACACAAACTACCAAAACTGACTGAATAAGAAATAGAAAATATAAACAAATTTATAACAGTTAAGAGACTGAATCAGTAACCAACCTCTACCCCTAAAGGAAAGCCCAGAATCAGATAGCTTCACTGGTGAATTATGCAAATTTTTCAAACAAGAATTAACATCAATCCATTTCCAACTCCTCCAAATAATAAAAAAGGAGGAGGGAACACTCCTATCTCATTCTCTTAGGAGAGAATAATCTTGACACCAAAGCCAAATAAAGACATCATAAGAAAACTATAGACCAATTCTTATGAAAATAAAGGCAGAACTTTTCAACAAAATACTAGAAAATTGAATCCAGCAGCATATTACAAAATTACACACCATGACCAAGTGGGATTTATTCAGGAATGCAAGTGTGGTTCAACATACGAAAACCAATCAAAGTAATACACCACAACAGACTTGAGGGAAAATTCATGTCACATGATAATCTCAGTTAGTGCAAAAAAAGCATGTGACAAAAGCCAAAACCCTTCCATGATAAAAACACTGCATAAACTAGGAATAGAAAGGAACTTCCTCAACCTAATAAAGGGCATCTATGAAAAACCCATAGCTGGTATTTTACTCAATGATAAGAGACTGAAAGTTTTCACTCTAAGATCAGGAACAAGACAAGGTTAACCAGTTTGGTCACTAGTACTCAACATTGTATTAGGAGGTCTAACCAGAACTCTTAGGCAATTAAAAACAAAACAAAGGCGTCCAAATTGGGAAAAAAAGTGAAAGTATCTCTACTTGCAGAAACACTAATCTTCCATATAGAAAGTGCTAGAAAATCCACACACAAAAAATCATTAGAGCTAATAAACAAAATTGGCAAAATGGCAGAATAAAAGATCAACACACAAGAAAATCAGCTGTATTTCTATACACTGGCAATGAATAATCTGAAAATGAAATTAAGAAAACAATTCTATTTACAATAACATCAAAAATATAATACTCAGGAATAAATTTAACCAAAGAGGCACAAGACTTGTACACTGAAACTATAAAACATTGCCAAAACCAAAACCATTTTTAATTACCTCAATAAATGGAAAGACATCCCATGTTCATCAATTAGAATACTTAATAGTGTTAAAGTGGCAATACCCCAACCCCTACAAGTGATCCTCATAATCACTGCAATTCCTATCAAAATCTCATTAGCCTTTTGCAAAAATTCATATGATTCAAAATACACATGGAATTTTAAGTAACCCCAAACAGCCAAAATAATCATGATAGAGAACAGGGTTGGAGGACTCACTTCCCAACTTTAAAACCTACTACAAAGCTACAATAATCATAACAGTGTCCTGCTATCATTAGGAAAGACATGTAGGTCAATGGAATAGAACAGAGATTGTAGAAATAAACCCATACATCTGTGGCCAGTTGATTTTCAACAAGGGTGCCAAGACCATACAATAGGGAAAGAATAATTTCTTCAATAAATGGTGCTATTACAACAGGAAATCCACACAGAAAAGAATAAAGTTGAACCTCTAACTCATACCATAAAAAAAATAACTTAAAATGAATCAAAGACCTAAATGTAAAGTTAAAGCTATAAGACTATTAGAAGAAGACATAGGTGTAATTCTACATAACATTGGATTTGGCAATAGAATCTTGGATATGAAGTCAAAAGCACAAGGTAAAATTGGACTTCATCAAAATTAATTTTTTTGTTCATCAAAGCATATTATCAAGAAAATGAAAAGAGAGCCTACAGGAGAAAAAATTGCAAGTCATATATCCGATAAGAGTCTAGTTTCCAGAATATATAAAGAAACTTTACAATTCAACAACAAAAAAACAAACAAACAACCACTGCCCCACAAACAGGCAAAGGACTTTAGTAGGCATTTCTCCAAAGATATACAAACGTCCAACCAGCCCATGAAATGATGTTTAACATACATGTTCAACAACAGTCATTAGAGAAATGAAAATCAAAACCACAGTGAGATACCACTTTATACCCACTAGGCTAGCCATCATCATAATCATTATCATAATCACAACAACAAAGAAAACATCAAGTGTTGGCAAGGATATGGATAAATTGGAATCTTTATACATTGCTGATAGAATGTAAAATGGAGCAGTCATTGTACAAAACGTTTTGGAGTTTCTTCAAGAAGTGAAACAAGGAATTACCATATAAGACAGCAATTCCACTCATACATATATATTCAAAATAATTTTAAAAGGTATCACTAAAAACTTGTACACAAATGTCCATAGAAATACTATTTACAATCATCAAAAGGTGGAAAAAAACCAAATACCCATCAACTGATGACTGGGCAAACAAAATATGGTATATTCATACAATGAAATACTATTCAGACATAAATGAAACATACATAAATGACACATGCTAACACATAGATGAACCTCAAGAACATTATGCTGGATGAAAGGGCCAGACATAAAAGTTCACACAGTATATGATTTCATTTATATACCCAGAATAGTTAAATGTATAGAGACAGAAGCAGATTGGTGACTGCCAGGGACTAGGGGAGTATGAAATGGGTAGTGACTAAGTATGGAATAGAGATTTCCTTTGGGGTGATGAAAATGTTTTGGAACTAGATAGACATGATGGGTGCACAAGGCTGTGAATGTTATATTTTAAAATGGTTTATTTTATACTAAGCTGACTTTTGCCTCAATAATATATTTTTTTCTTAGAAAAAAAGAATGAGTATGGCAGTCAGCGCTGAGGAGACAGCAATAAGGATGACACAAATGCTTCTCTGTGAGGTTTTTAACCAAGTAAACCTCAAAGAAACAATTACAAAATAGGCATAGCTCATATGTAGGGCTGGATGGTTGGGAAATGCATTCTTGGAAAATGACCACAAATTGAATCAACTCCATACGGTGCCCTTTCGGCATAGTTGTGAAGGCAATGAGTTCCTGAATCAGATATTCACAACTATTCTTTAACTCTTCAAATATCCAGCCATCTTGATATATCTGCAATGATCATACATTACAAGTGAATTGGCCCAGGCTGCAGTGATGCATGCCATACACTCCAAAACATCAAAGGTTATTAAAAATTGCAAATTGCCTACTGAACTTGATCCTAGATTAGCACAGCCATTTCCCTGAAGTCATCTAAAGCTATCTTAAAACTCACATTTTTAATTCCCTGCTTAATATCCTTCCCGGCTTGCTTTGCAGGCTACAAGAAACAGATAAGTATTCAGGGTTCTCCAGCTTAGAAAGAGTAACCCCTGTCCTAACAAGAGCTGTGGAGAATTGGGTCTCCTGGTATTTATAATAATATAATAATTACACACACTTTTATAGCACTTTACTTGTATCACTTTTCTAAACGACTTAACATGATTTAACTCACTTACTCATCACTCCAACACTACTTTGCAGAGGAGAAAACTGGAGAACGAAGAGGAGATAAATATCCCCAGGTCACATTGCTAGTACGTGCTGGAGCTGGGTTTCAAGCTGAGATAGTCTTGCTCTAGAATCCATACACTGAACCAATATGTACATTCTCACAAGGTCTCTTGAAGGCTCTGCCCCTAGTTGCTTGCTGAGCAAGGAGCTATGCATTCAGTAGGTAGTAAAGTTTCACATTCAGACACTAAAGTCATTCTTTAAATTAAAAGATGGTTTAAAATCAACATGTGAAAATCATGTTATTAACTCTAGATTCTATATAAATATAATTTTTTACTTCAAAAGAAATTATTCAGGCCCCGAACCTACTGAGGTAGAATACCTCTTTACACCAAATGAAAAAATTTGAGTCATCTTCATTATTTTTAGATAAAATAAATGTGAAATAACATTGATTTCCCCACCATTTGTTTATTAATTCAGTATTTTTAAGCACTGGCTATGGGTCAGCCTTGTGCTATGAGAATGTAGTGAGATATAACAGAAGTGGTCTTTAACCTCATGGAACTCACAGTAAGTGGGAGAAACACTAAAACAGTATTCATACAGATATATAAAGATTATGATATCTATTATGCTGGGAAAATGCAAGTGGCTTAAAGATAATGATCAGTATATAAAAAAGGTATCAAACAGAACTTAAATTTCTACTGCTGAAAAATAATTTGCAAATATATTAGGAATCCTGAAGGATACTTAAAAAGCACATAAAAGATAATTCCAAATGATTTTGTTAATATTCATAAGATGAGCAAATTTATCCTATTTTAAGGAAAGAACATAAATCAAAAATGACATTAACGGTGAAATTTTAAAAAATAAAACACAAGGTAAAGAAAGGCTGATTAATTATGCAAGGATTGTACACAATTCAGGATTATCCAAATCCTCTGATCCTTTATTTTGTTCTCTTACCCTATCTCTGTATATCCCAGGGTAACCATATTTTAATCCCCAGCTTAAACGTTATCTCCTTTCTAAAATATCATTCTGAACTCTGCCCTCCTTCCAGGCAGCACAATTTGTTCTTTTCTCTCAGTATCCAAAATACTGTGTCTTTCTTAAGGCGCTCAAAACATTCAGTGTTGCATTATGCATATCAGGGTTTTACCTCTACCTGAGCCATCTCTTTATACCACAGAACGCCTGTAGTGCTTTTCACAGGCAACAGCTATTGAGAACAATTACTCTGTCATCCCCTGGTTGTTGATATTTCTATTATAAAAAAGAGTAACAGATTTGTAGCTACATTTATTGCTACATTGTCCAATGCATATTCTGGTGGATGAAACAATATAATTCTCTGATTCAGAAATAACTTGTAAATTTAAGTTATCTTAGCCATATTTGAATGAGTCATTAGGGAGTAGGTTTGGTACAGCTTTGAAATTTTTTTAATAAGAAAAATAGTTCACGACAAGTAATTCATATTAAGTTGTACAACAGATGTTATGTACAAAGATGTCCTATTGAATTTATTTTCTCTTGTCTTCTAATGTCATCCATTGCAAAAAATGTTTCAAAAAGCAAAAGAACTGAGATCCTGAAACACCTACCACAAAATAGTACGATGAACAGAACAATTTTCAATTTCAAAAATTAAGCACAGCTATAATAGAATAGTTGGCATACTTTTATACTATTTTGACAGTTACACAGTATTATAATAATAACTACAATGAAATAGTACTTTAACTTCATTTGGTACTGACATAAGGTTGTTTTTTCTGGTTGGCTATTAGTTCTGATTTAACATAATTTTTTTCTTTTAAACACAGAATTTACCAGAAATAGGATGTACAGAGAATTGATTTTTAAAGTTTAATTTCCATGCTTTTCTAGTGTAATTTCAAAAGCTTAATGTAGTCGAATTTTTACAAATTAGCCCATTGAGAATCAGAGGGATTTGAAATACCTCAAGAAGCTACTGAATTTCACTACCCACATACTCAGTACCTTCAACTATACAATGTACAGTTGTTTTTCCATTCAAAGATCGAAATTTTACACAAGTCCATCATTTTTTGTTTCATGTTCAACGTTTTTCATAGTCAAGGCAAATAAAATATATGCTTTTAATAAGAATGTAAATCCGAGAAGAAAAAGCAATTTGTATAGAAAGTGAGATAATTGAGAAACCAAATTCGGCCCCATTAGAAACAGTAAATGTTGGAAGACAGTGAAACAACGTCTATAGGCGTCTCAGTGAAAAAGACTGTAACCTGAGTAATAGATTTGGCTACATTTTCACTACATTTATTTAAATGTAGCTCAAGTTATCTTTCAAGCAAAAACGTACCAGGCAGACATTCCCAGGGATTCAATAAGTCAGAGAACATACAGGCATACCTCGTTTTGTTGCGCGTGGCATACACTGCGCGGTTTAGAATCGGAAGGTTCGTGGCAACCCTGCCTGGAGCAGGTCTACGAGGCGCCATTTCTCCAGCAGCACCTGTTTACTTCGCATCGCTGTCGCGTTGTAAATTCTCGCGATATTTCAGACCCTCCACCAGCAAAAACGATTACCCCTTGCTGAAGGAGTAGATGATGGTTAGCAATAACTTATTTTTTTAATTAATGCATGTACTTTTTTTTTTTTTTTTTTTTTTTTTTTTTGCGGTACGCGAGCCTCTCACTGCTGTGGCCTCTCCCGTTGCGGAGCACAAGCTCCGGACGCGCAGGCTCAGCGGCCATGGCTCACGGGCCCAGCTGCTCCGCAGCATGTGGGATCCTCCCAGACCGGGTCACGAACCCTCCCCTGCATCGGCAGGCGGACCCTCAACCACTGCGCCACCAGGGGAGCACCCAGCGAAGTTTTTGATGCAACTTAATAACAGATCCCAAAATGCAAATGACAAAATAAAGGATAAAAGATCCTAGAAACCTTTGCAAAGGAAGTGTAAAGTAGTTGGAGGTGAAGAGAGCTGTCTAGGTTCATTACACACAAATACACAATGGGACAGAATAGAGCCCAGACACAACCCACACATATATAGAAACTTGATCTATGAAAAAAAGTAACATTGAACCTGAATGGAAAAGGACAGACTATTTAACAAATAGTGATGAGAAAATTGGCTAAACTTTTAGACACGTAAATCTGATCATTATCTCACACTAACCAAGAATTATTTCAGGTGAACTGAAAAACCTACATATGAAAATTAAAATTTGGAACAGTTAGAATAAAATGTACAAGAATATCTTTATGATAGTAGGTCAGGGAAGAATTTCCCCAAAAATAAAAAAAAAGATAAATATATGTATCTAGCTATGGTATGCTAAAGCTAAAATGATCTTAAAGATAGTCTTGCCCAATGCCTTAGTATACAGACAGAGAGATAAAATCAAGGGGGACACAATCAGAAAATTAAGTATATGTTTAACAGTTTAACTTAATTTTCTGATTGTCTATCCCCCTTGACTTTAATAGTTTATGTGATTTCTTTCATTTTAATACGGAAACAGTTTGTCAACTTTTTAAATCAGAATCACTTTGTATCTGATTAGAGATTGCTTGAAGAACTGCATTTTTAAAAAATTCTTATTTAAAAATAAGAAATTGCATTAATGATGATTCAATGAATAAAATAAAATATTGTAAAATAAATTCAAATTTTCTTACATTTTAAAGACCTTACAAAATAAATGTGATTGTGAGATAATTGAAAAATTAATTTCATGAACAAATAAAGTGAAAAGCAGGAAAAAAGTACATAAAAGGTACAAGCAAAGCACTTTAAATAATTGAAAAAGGGAGGGGGAAAACCACGTATTGCTTAGAAATTATGGGAAAAGCTTTGTAAATGAGGTGACTTTTTAAGTGGTCTTAAAGACAGGTAGCACTGTGACAAGCCATGATAGTGAGAGCAGAACAAATACTATATATCATATTATATACAGTAAGTATATACAATCAAAAGGCCAGAAGTGGGAAAATTCACCCATTTTACAATACACAAAAGGCACTATGACAGCAATGCCCTTCTCTATATTTGCTGCCTATGCTGGCTCTTTCTTGCATTTTTTGGCTTAATTTCTATATAGCATCCCCCCTTCCAATCTTGACCATGCCAACCCACACCTCAAATGCACAAATATTACTGTATTACTCCCCTGCTTAAAACTCCTCTTCTAAAAACCCAATGAATACACATCAGGGTTGTAACTTCCTATCACTTTAAATGTCTTCTAAAATCTGACTCTACTCTGGCACACTTTACACACAAGCGGTTCTGGGGTACTTATGGTTCACAAGCGCAGATATTCCATGGCCTTTGCCCTGCCCAGGTTACCCCATCACCCAATCCTTCCTCCACACCCACTTAATGAGCCTGCCTCATCCATCAGAACAAACTCAGTCACCTCCATTCTGGTGCCTTCTTGGTTCTCAATGGCAAAGTTCCCTCCTACTTTTCTCACCATCTTCCCTTGCAAAAGGCACGTATAACTCTGCATGGCAACTGTGTGTTTAATTTTTTGACCCCCTTATGAGATGTGCTCCTTGAAGGCAAGGTTCATGCCCTTTGCTTTGATGTGTCCTGAGCACCTACACAGTGTCTGCACAGAGCAAGACATCAATATATTCAATATTCAGTTAGATACAAGTTATGCAAAAACAATAGCTTTCCTATAAATCAATATCAACCAATTAGAAAATCTAATTTAAAAAGATTTCATTCAAAATGACAATAAAAACTTTAAAGTACATTAAGAGTAAATACAACAAAATGTTGGAAATATATGAAAACATGAAAAATTGGATCTGTTTCACAAGCTCATGGATAAGAATACTTAATAAATGAAGGTGAAAAAATTGGCTCTCCATATGGAAACAAATAAGATTACAAATGTAAATCCTGAAATGAGGATTAATTACAGGTTGATTAAAGATCTAAGTGTATAAATAATGCATGAAAGCAACCGACTAAAACAGAAAAACAACAGTTTTATATTACCGTGTGGAGTAACTTCTTAAATAAGACCCAAAAGGTATAAGCCATAAAGAAAATAAATTTGATTTCATTAAAATTTAAAGTATCAGTAAGACACAGGAGACCATAAGCAAATTTAAAGGCAAGCCATAACATGAAAGAAGATAATTGTATAGTTTACTAACTGCATAGGAATAGTGTTCAAAATACAGAGAGAACCCCTATGAACCATTAAGAAAAAATATCACACAGAAAAATAGGCAGTGGAACTGAAGAGAGAATTTATAAACCAGGAAAATCCATTGATCAACAAACATATGAAAACGTGTTCAAACTGTAGAGAAATATAACTTTCACACACCCATTTACCCAAGGGAGGAAAAAGTCTCATCTGAAAATATAAGATGTTGGTGAGGAAGCAGAGTAAAAGGGACTTAAATTCAGGGGAGAGTGCACTTGGCTATACCATCTGGGAAACAATTTGGCAATATCTAGTCTGTGCCAACATATGCCCAGAAAATCCACTTCTAGGCATACAACCTCAAAACAAACAAACTCCTGCACACTGTACTAGGAAATACAAACTGTGGAGTACTTATACCAAGGAATAGTGTACAGAATAAAATGAATAAACAGGAACTCCATCAACATGATTAAGTCTCAAAAAACATAATCTTGAGCAAAGTCAAGTATGTTTCAGGAAGTTACAAAGTGTATGATTCCAGTTATATAAAACTGAAACTATGCAAAGCAACAGCACATATTACTAAAATAAATATAAAAATGTAATAAATATAGAAAAACTATGCATAGAATTATAAACGTAAGTTTACTTCTGAAGTTACTGTGTTGGGGCTTCAACTTTACCCATTTTATTTGTTTTAAAAAAGTGAAGTAAATATAGCAAAATGTTATTTTTTAAGACAGTTTTACGTTCTCTGCTTGAAATGTTTCATAACTTAAAGAAATATGGCAATATCAATTGCTTCTAAGGATGTGATACAAGTTCTCCCATTTCATTGGAACAACCAGAACAATTACTTGTGAGCAATCTGAAAACATCTAGTAAAGTGAAAATGCACATATTTTAAAAACTACTATTCTAATTCTAGCCACATACCTTGGAGAAACTTGGATACATAGGATCAAGAGAATTATATAAGTGTATTTGTTGAAGTATAGTTTATAATAACAAAAATAGAAAAACCTCATTGATGTCCATTAACAGAAGAAGTATAGTTTATTTATGTAATACAGGACAATACAACCATTGAAATGAACAAACTGGATCTATGTAGTCACATAGATAAATATTGAGTACAATTGTTCAATGTGTTACTGTGATAAGATTGGTAAAATATGGGTAGTCTGTATGTGGCAGTTTGTAATACGATTCTATATAATTTCCAGTAGGTTTGAAATATTACATAATTTAAAAAAACCTAAATGAAACAATGGTAGATATTGTCGATAGCTTTGAATTACAAGTTTTAGTTTTAATTATTACTCTAGGTAATGAGAAACCATGGGAAAATTTAAGAGGGGGAATTATATGTTTCAAACTGAAATTTAGGAAAATTAATCTGGCAGAAGTACAAGGGTAATCGAGCTGGCAGTAAAAAGAACTGTTGGAAAAACCTCACCAACATTTGAGCTTGAAGTTATAGAAGCAGAATTTCAACTGGAAGGAGACCACTGAGGACAAAGACATTTGCAGGCAGCACCAATAAGACACGGCATTTGGTTGTCTGTAGTGAATCAGAGAAAGGGAAGACCCAGTATCGTCTCTAAGATGTGATAGTGAGTCATTTCGAAATGACTGGTAGTGTTAATAGAAATATCTACTTATATATGTTTTTATGTGATGAAGTGGCTGGTTTGGGAAGAAGAAATAGTATGCTCTATTTAGACTCATTGCACTGGGATGCACTATGGGTATTAAGAAGGAAAGCTTTCATAAAAATTTGGGCATGCCAGTCTGGAGATTGGAAGTGAGATTAAAGTTTAAAATAGCTACTTTAGATAAATCTTTTGAGAAGTAGGAATAAAACTGTAGGGCTCAGGACTGAATAAGGATTCTAAGAAAAAGAGGTAAGAGTTTAAGAAACAGGCCATCGACAGAAGCCTTGCAGTGGTGGGCACTGGGAGGGCAGGAGGTGGGGGGAGCAAGTGAAAGATGCAGCTGACAAGGCAGAAGGAGGCACAAATGCAGGGATTCCTCGCCTTCTACACAGACGTGACACCAGCTGTTAGAAACAGAGCACATGCATTTAAGGCTGGAAATTGGTAAGGTGTATATAATGCAAGGCCCAGCAGTGGAGGGCTTCCTAGGTGACACTATGTGCTTCTATTAGCTGAAACGGAGTGACAGTCGAAAAAAAAAATCAAATGACAGAGAAGAGCTAGTCAAGCACAGTCCAGGAGGCCCAGCACTCAAGGTGAGGAAGCATGGCAGCCCCAATGCAGGTGTGGCCAAGGCGTGATCACCCTAGCGACCTTCACTCTGGTTACCATGCCTTCACTTACATCAATCCATGCACATCATTTTGCCAGACTAAAATGTCTAAAACACCTTTAATCAAGTAATTGCTCTGGATTAAAATCCTGCCATGTTCCCACTTTGTGTCAAACATAAAACTCAGTGAAGCGTGTTGCCTAAAGCAAAGAAAGAGGTACTGTCCCAAAGGGGTGAAAAATATAAAATACTCCAAAATGATGATACTGCTTCACTGTGGCAAGTCAAGTCAGTGTTTGTTGTTTAGAAATACCACTATCAATAGGTAAAAGTCATGCGGTCTACCATGTTCCTGCACTTTGAATATTTTATCTTATTTACAGCTTACAGTAACTCTATGGAATAGCCTTTTGGCAGGTGACACTCAATTTACAGATGAGGTACAGAGTTGGAAAGTTAATGGACTCAACTGAAGGTCTTCTTTCCAGAGCTTTTCCTCCCCACTATACTGTGCTAATGCTTGAAGCTTGGAACTCTTGAGCTGAGGCTTACCTCGTGTGAATAAGCTGAAATACTGAGTTTTCCTGAAGCAGAGGTTTGTGGAGAGTCATTTCAGAGATAAAAAGAATGTAGTCATTGCTAGAAGAGGGATAACAATCAGCTCCATCGAAGTCATAAAATCACTTATCATATAAGTCAACATCAATGAGATGGAAGAAGACCTATTTCAGAATTATACTTTTGCATATAGGACTATTTTTGTAATGGTTTTCATGTTAAAAAAATAAAGACAAGTGAGAAAATTTCCTAATTCTCAAACACTTAAAGCGATGCACGGACCTAGGTTTCAAGGCTGGCAGATTACACGCAGCAAAGGGAAAGTGTTAAAGAGCTCTGAGGACCCACTGGTGACATTATCTTTGAGATTAAGAATTGAGACACAGCAGAGACAAAGCGCTACAACAGAGATATTAAATGGCTCCAATCTATATTGGGAGGAAACCTACATAAAATAGGTTATTAAGAAAAAGTATACCATGTCCTAGTCAAGGATGCCATATCAGAGGGCAGCCTCTACTGGGGTAAGAGTGAAATGCATTGTCATCAAAATGTGTGCAGTAGTTAGCACAGGTATTCTGAGAAGAAACTAGAAATGAGTGTAAAAGAATGAAGCCTTCAGACTCAGTGTTATCTTACCTCCCTTAAAATCACAGTCTTCCTCTGTAAAATAAAGATGATATCTGACCTACCCACTGAAGAATGTGCTATTTTAAAGGGGAACTATATGTAAAAGCATGTTTTAAGTTGTAAAATACTATAAAAATACAAGTTGTTGGTATGACTCTTAATGGAAAATTCCTCTTGTTCAAAAACAGTTATCATAAGGTTCTAATTCATATACTATTTGAAATTTCAAAACCAATATTAAAAATAAATATAAAGAACAGTCAGAATAGCAACTGAAACAAATGCAACACAATATAAGAAATACATCTAATGTTATAGAACTTACTTTTTTTTGTTTAATTTAGGTAGCCTTTACGGAAATAGAGACACAGACGTGGAGAACAAATGTATGGATACCAAGGGGGAAAGAGGTGGGGTGGCAGGAATTGGGAGACTAGGATTGACACATATACATTATTGATACTATGTATAAAATAGACAACTGTTGGGAACATACCATATAGCACAGAGAACTCTACCTAATGCACTGTGGTAACCTAAATGGGAGGGAAGTCCAAGAGGGAGGGGATATCTGTATGTGTGTGGCTGATTCATTTTGTTGTGCACTGGCGTATACCACAACATTATAAAGCAACCATACTCCAATAAAAATTAATAAAAAAAAATTTAGGTAACCTTTAAACAAAACTTATGCAAAACAAATGCACTTTGGGGATTTTTGCTGTTGCATGGTGTGTTCTTAGGGAAGCTAAATTTTAGTGCTTTCTCAAAGAATTTTCAGGAAGTGTCTTTAGGTGAAGTTAAAAAATATTATAAATTGAATAACATCTTTATGTAAGTTTTTTTTTTTTTTTTTTTTTTTCTTTCGGTACACGGGCCTCTCACTGCTGTGGCCTCTCCCGTTGCGGAGCACAGGCTCTGGACGCACAGGCTCAGCGGCCACGGCTCACGGGCCCAGCCGCTCCACGGCATATGGGACCTTCCCGGACCGGGGCACGAACCCGTGTCCCCTGCATCGGCAGGCGGACTCTCAACCACTGCGCCACCAGGGAAGCCCTAGGTAAGATATTAAGACATTTTCTAGCTGATACATCGCCTATTACAGCCTCTGTATTGCAATTCAGTTGATAATGCTAAAGCTAGTTATGAAGAGGGAAATTACAAAGTGCCTCCAAGACAGCAGTGCCAATACTCCTCTATGTGTCAATCAAAACCCTGATAGTGCAGTTCTGAATATAAACTTATTTAACAATTTAGCAAAGATTTATTGACTGCCCGCTTTTGTGCCAGGCTAAGCTAGTCTGACATTGGTTCTTACCCATCTCTGTACCCCCTGTGCATAGTACATACTAGACTTGCAGGTATTGACGCTAATTCTTATATTTCTTCCTTTTACTGCTTCATCTTGATATATTTCATATTAATATACCCTTAATTAATATTAATATTTCATATTAATATACCCTTAATGTTAATATATATTAACATAGCCTTGATATTTTTAATTGAAAAACGTACCAAATATGTTACAGATTCTAACTGCATAACAAAATGATTATTTCCTTCACCACTGCTTCTGAATCCTAAATGAGTCAGATACCCAAATGCCTCAGGTGTTAAGCTATTTTTTAAAAGCAATTGTTCGGTTCCCCCTTCACTTTCTATCCAGGTAATGAAATTAACCTGTCATCGGAGAGCACAATAACTGAAACCTCTTCCTAGACGCTGTATTTGGGACTTCATTTATTTTGTATTCTGGGCAGTTTTATTATCATTTTAAAAGGAGCTGCAACTAGGTATCACCTTGAGAATCAAAACAGATAATGGCACTTTTTGGATGGGAATGTAGCCAAGTGATCTCTTACTGGAGATACAAAATGAAATGTCATTGAATTGCTGCTGAGCTTTATCTTCTTCTCAGTAATGACATTTTCTAAAATTTGGGCAAGGTGGCTCACTTTGAGCTCAAAAGCAAAGGTAGAGAGGTTTGCACTGCTGTTTGTTTCCAGAGTCAATGGAGTGTTCAAGCCGCTTGGTTTCTAGTAATTAAGGTGTCCTGTGGGCAAATGTAGCTGATATAAAATAAACCTCATTTCACAGAGAGCACTAATGTGCAACTGCAAAATAATCAACATTTATATTTTCAAACTAAAAAAACTTCTGCACAGCAAAAGAAACCATCCACAAAATAAAAAGGCAACCTATGAAATGGGAGAAAATATTTGCCCATCATGTATCCAATAAGGAGTTAATAACAAAAATATTTAAACAATTTATACACCTCAACAGTGAAAAAAACCAACAACACTCTTAGAAATGGGCAGAGGACTTAAATAGATATTTTCCAAAGAAAACATACAGATAGCCAACAGGTACAGGAAAAGGTGCTCAATATCACTAATCATCAGGGAAGTGCAAATCAAAGCCCAGTGAGACATCACCTCACACCTGTTCAAATGGCTAACATCAGAAAGGCAAGAGATAACAAGTGTTGGCAAAGATGTGGAAAAAAGGGAACCCAGTGCACTTTGGTGGGCAGGGAAGTCAGTGCAGCCACTATGGAAAACAGTATGGAGGTTCCTCAAGAAATTAAACACGGAACTACATAGGATCCAGCAGTTTCACTTCTGAGTACATATTCAAAGAAATTAAAATCAGGACTCTAGTAGAGTTATCTACACTCCCATGGTCACTGAAGCATTACTCACAGAAGGCTTTCTTTGCTTATGGGACCCCAATTCAAAAGGGCTGCAAAGATGCATATTCCTTTTCAAAGGGATACACTTTCAGTAGCTCTGTCAAGGGACTTTGAGCATCATAGACCAAGGTCTGTTTCAGATCTTGTAAAATAGTTATTTAATGTTAACAAAGTACAATGAGGTTGGTATTCTTTTTTTTTTTTTTTTTTTTTTTTTTTTTTGAGGTACGCGGGCCTCTCACTGCTGTGGCCTCTCCCATTGCGGAGCACAGGCTCCGGACGCGCAGGCTCAGCGGCCATGGCTCACGGGCCAGCCGCTCCGCGGCATGTGGGATCTTCCCAGACCGGGGCTCGAACCCACGTCCCCTGCATCGGCAGGCGGACTCTCAACCACTGCGCCACCAGGGAAGCCCGAGGTTGGTATTCTTATCCTCATTTTACAAATAAGAAAAGTGAGGCTCAGAGGTATCACATTTGTAAAATGGGGCTACATTTTGATGCCCCGCTTATATTTTTTAATTAAACATTTTTGAGATAATTGTAGTCCCACAGGCAGTTATGAAAAATAATACAGAGTGACCCTGCATTGTCTTTACTCAATTTTCCCTATGGGAACATCTTATATAGTCCACTATTACAACCAGGATGTCAATTAATACGGTCAAGATACAAAATATCCCCATCACCACAAAGGTCCCTCACGTTGCCCTTTTAACACCCTATACACACACAGACTCCACTTGCTCTCCCCTGTCTATAACCTCTGGCTACTACAAATCTATTCTTCACTTCTATAATTTTGTATCTCAAGAATGTTATATAAATGAAATCACACAGTTTATAACCTTTTGGAATTTTTTTTTTCCACTCACTCAACGTAATTCTCTCAAGACTCACCTTTGGGGGTTATCAGTGGTTTAATCCTTTTTATTGCTGAGTAGTATTACATGATGTGGATGTCGTACAGTTTAACCACTCACCCAATGATGGACATCTGGCTTGTTTTCAGTTTGGGGATATTTCAAATAAATCTGCTACAAACATTTGTGTATAGTTTGCCTGTGAACAAAAGTTTTCATTTCTCTCTGGGATAGACGTCCAGTGGATGGCACCGCTGATGACCGTATGGCCATTGCATAATTAGTTTAATTAAGAGACTGCCACATTGTTTTCACGAGTGTCTGAACCATGTCACATTCCCAACAGCAACGTATGAGTGATCCAGGTTTTCTTCCTCTTGCCAGTATTTGCTGTTGTCACAGGTTTTCATTTCAGCCTTTCCAATAGGTGTTTACTGATAACTCGTGGTGGTTTTAATTTGCATCTCACTAGTGGCTAATAATGTGGAACATCTGTTCATGTGCTTATTTTCCATCTGCATATCAACTTTTGTGAAGGGTCAGTTCATGTTTTTTGCCCATTTTCTAACTGGATTATTATTTTTTAAATTTAACTGCAGCGTTTTAAGAGTTTTTTATTCAAGTTCTCTGTTAGAGACATGTAGTTCATAAATAATCTCCACCCCCCCATAGCTTTCTTTAAATACTCTTCACAGGTTCTTTCATAAAGCAAAAGTTTTTCATTTTTATGAAGTTAATTTATCAAGGTTTCCTTTTAAGGATCATACATTTGATGTCAAGTCTAAGAACTCTTTGCCTAGTCCTAGTTCCCAAAGATTTTCTTTTACCTTTTGTTAGAAATTTTATAGTTTTACTTTTAACATTTAAATCGCTAATCTATTTTGAGCTATAAGGTGTGAGGTTTATGTTGAGATCCCTTCATTTTGCCTATGGAAGTCCAATTGCTCCCATAACATTTATTTGAAAGATATCCTTCCTTCACTGAATTGTTTCTGCACCTTTGTCAAAAATGTGTTGCGTACATTTGTGTAGGTTCCTCTTCTAGAACAAACTTTTATGTAATTATATAGGGTCTGAATGTATGCTTCCATTAAAGCTCCTAAACTTCTCCATGGGTGAACAGAGTCATTCACTAACTATGCTCTATACGTCCACATTAGGAGTGACTACAACAGAAAATGAATTCTAGTGTCTACATATTGTTAAGGACAATTGTTAAATAACCATTACTCTAAAAATTAGTTATTTTAGTATATATTTAGTATACATAGGATTTTAGTATATTTTAAAATTTAATTGCATCACTTCCAATAATGCCATTTTATCCATTGGATGTATTAGTTGCTATTAGTTGTAATCAAAGCTGACAATGGCTGACTTAGATGGAAAAACGTTTATTCAATTTTTCATTACCTCAAATCAGGAATAGAGGCTGGAGAACCAGGTTCAAGACTAAGAAACCATAAGTGACCCATTAAATTATTAAAGTTTCTTGATGAAGCTATTGCTTTTGGACAGTTTGCATTGCTTCTACTTTTGCATCAATAAATTAATCCAGGAGAAAGGACTATTCTGCATGCCCTGTGAAGACTTCTCCACTGGGTTGCCTCTTGCATCAATAACTCGATGTCTAGACATGTAAGTGGCAATACTAGCTCATTTCTCATACCCTAGTAGCAAGGAAGATGAGGAAATAATATTTTGGGTATTTTATTTTCTACAATGTGAGCCATTATTTGCTATCTTCAACATCCATAATGTGGGGTTATTCTCCAAATAGTTGGAAGAACATTCAAATGCTGGGTGAAAAAAATAAATGATGGATGTCTGAACTGTATTGTTAATTGGTTTAGCTACTTCTTGAGGTATATTATAAACTATTTATCCTAGTTCAGTAGGGTTCTGTGGTAATGTATAGTGATAAACAGCTTGCTTTGAAATTATTTTCTGATGAAAAGTACTTCACTTATGCTAGAATCACTTGGGTAGATTAAAACCAAACCAAACAAATACAAACAAACAAAAACAATTCTACTGCCCAGAGATCAACTAAATAAGCCTCTATGGGAGCTGATCTTGTCATTGCATTTAGTAAACACTAAAACAAACAAACTCAAAACCCTCTCCTGTGATTACAGTGTGTATCCAGGGCTAAGAACCATTGCTTCAAGAGGCAGAACTATTTGGCCTCGTTCGTTAAGTCAAACCCTAGAGCAGGCTTAGAATCCTTGCCTTGTTTTCCCTCCATTTTTATACAGGGGCAGGTTAGACCCACGTACACTCCTTGCAAAGTTGTAGTTAGTCCTATAACTTAAATATCTTCATTTTTCTTCAACTTCACTATCACAAACCCTAGTTCTAATGTGGAGGTAAATAACCTGTTGAAAATATTTCAAGACAAAATTACCACAGGGAGAAGGTCTCACTCCTATGGAAGAGCTACAGCCAACCCTCTTGGCTCTCAGTGGAGTTCCAGAGGACCACATGGCCTCTAGCTCTCACAAAGCAATCACTATAAAATTCAACCAGCTGGGACTGCTCCATTCCTGTTAATGGTGGACCAGGTAATTTGGGCCAGCCTTTCTGCTGTTGATTAGAAATGGTGGACAAATACAAAAATCATCTATCTGAAGGCATTGAAGACTACCAAGGATAAAAACAGAATTTTAATAGGAAATTCTAAAAATTAGAATGAAATGAAAATCCTAGATCTGAAAAAATTACTTAAATTGATAATAATGAATAGGTTTAACAGTAGATTATTCACAGCTGAATAGAAAATTAGTGAACTGGAAGAAATTTCAGTAGAAAACATCCATCCTGAATCTTCAAGACACAAAATTAGGGAAAAGAAAAGGTGTAAAGGCACAGATGTATGGTACAAATGATCTAACATATGAGTAAGGAAGAAGAGAAAAAATGGACAGAACTGATATGTGAAAGAGTAATGGTGGTTAATTTTTTAGAACTGCAGGAAGATATCAAGCTATGGAATTAAGAAGCACTATAGACCCCAAAATATTGAAAAGAATAAAAACTACACCTCCACATATGATAGCAAAACTCCTGAAAACCAGGAAAAGAGAAAGTTACAAGCAGCCTGAGGAAAAAAAGACTAATCCTTTTCAAAAGGTAGCAATATGACTGACAGCTGACTTCTCAATGCAAACAATAATAGGCTGAAGAATTCTTTCTTCTCAGTGCTGGAAAAAAATACTTCTACATCGGTGATTCTCAATCAGAGCTAGCCACTAGAATTACCAGTGCCTTTTCTGGATACTAGAACCCACTCCTATTTGGTCTCCTTGCCAAAAGTCCTACTTGACTACAATCCTTTCTACACACCCAAGATTCAGGGATGTTGCTGATTTCAGAATGAACATATAACCTTTCCTGTAAACACATCAGTGACTTCCTGGATTCTCAGGACAGAGCAAGCTCCTTTATTCTGGCCCTTTACCTCAATCAACGTTCCACACCCATCCCAGGGACTCCAATGTGCAGTCCCTCACAAATATTGAGAATCTTTTTTTTTTTTTTTGTACGCGGGCCTCTCACTGTTATGGCCTCTCCCATTGCGGGGCACAGGCTCCGGACTCGCAAGCTCAGCGGCCATGGCTCACGGGCCCAGCCGCTCTGCGGCATGTGGGATCTTCCCGGACCGGGGCATGAACCCGTGTCCCCTGCATCGGCAGGCAGACTCTCAACCACTGTGCCACCAGGGAAGCCCCAGAGAATCATTTTTTAATAGAGGGCTAAGTAATGTAGAGTATTATGCAAAATATCAGGATGCAACAGTATGAGTGTTAAGTAGCCTTTGGAGCTTTAAATAGTTGTTATGTCTTAAATGTATAGAAGAGTACATTTCATACTTATACATAAATTTGGCACCTTATAGCTAAACATCATGATTTGGCACTGGATGTACTTTTACTTAGAAGAATTACATAGCTAATACTTAAAGATTCCGAAGTGTAATGAAGTCTATAAAAGCATCAGTAAAATGACATGGGTCCTTCCTACAGCACAGCCCCAAGGGTCCTTAAAGCATTCAGAGAGATGTATTCCATTTCCCTAGTAAGTTAAATGAAAAGGCATAGTTTTCTAAGCAAGTTCAAATATGTCAAAAGTGTGTTTTTGTTCTTTTTCTTGAATAGTATGTGAAAAGTTTCACTAGAGTTATGTAGACAGACATAAATACAGAATTTTCTCTTACTGGTTGCCACCCTTTAAAAGTTATAGTTTTTGAAAGATACACTAAATTTCAATTTTAGACTAATATCAAATATTTTTTCCAAATAAAGTATAATGTGAACATGTAACAATTTATAATTTTAAAAGTATGCTAAGACATTTTGTGAACATTTTCTTCTCCTGGAGTTGGGCTAGGTGCTTTTACATAGTTAGGAAGGATAACAATTCAGCGTGAATGAGGACTAACAGACCATTTGGAGATATATACATATTCTATTTAATATATAACATATATATCACATTATATATATGCATGTATCTATGTATGTGTACATATGTACACACGTATACACACACATACACACATACATGCATATTCAAAAGGATAGTGAATGGTCAGAAAAAGTAATTTCATATTTACAAAGAAGAAATCATGGGGAGAAAAATAACTACACATGTTTACACATGCAATAGATCTTATATAAAAGTTTACAAATGTAGGTGACAAAGGCATATAGCCAATTTAAAAAAATAAGGAAACTAAGGGAAAAAAAAGGAACATCATTTCAGTATATCTATTTCAATTCCTGCCACTTAAAAGTAGCAAGCCACACAAATAAACACACAACCCACCCCAGCCTCTTAGAGTTCACGGTATACTTCAGTGCTGCCTGATATTAAAGCAACAGTGTAACACAATCACACTTTTTGCTGCATAACTATGTCACCTTTTGATTTGCCAGATCCCAGTAAATGTTTATTATTTTTTACTTGTGTTTTTCTTTAAATAAACTCACTTTTCATTAAGTTCATTGAAACATAAGCTTTTATATGACAACCTTAAATAAAAGGTGTTTTTTCATAAATAAAGATAATGGTAAAATAAATAGATTTAAATATTTTTAAAACATTTTAAATTCTACCAGGACACTGTCAGTTTTTGAAGCCTGTTATCCTTTCGTAAAATAAGAGGTTAGCTGAGTTTTAGATGGTACAATGAAAATGAAATCAAGGCCATTCAAGTGGCCTGGAGAAATATCTGTATAGAACCTCCTTACTGTGGCATACATTCTTTCATTACATAGCTCTTTTTTTCCAGCTTTATTGAGATAAAATTGACATATAACTTTGTATAAGTTTAAGGTATACAACTTAATGATTTGATATGTATATATTGTGAACTGATCAACACAATAAGTTTAGTTAACATCCATAACCTCACACAGTTGCAATTCTTTTCTTGGGATAAGATCTTTTAAGATCTACTCTTTTAGCAACTTTCAAATATACAATACAGCATTGCTAACTATAGTCACCATTGTATATATTACATCCTCAGAACTTATTTATCTAATAACTGAAAGTTTGTACTTTTGACCTCCTTCACCCATTTCCATCACCTCCCACCTGCCAACACACTTTTATATGCAATATAGATAGCTTAAGGCTAAGTTAATGATAATATTTGCTTTACACTATGTTTCCAATTAAAGAAAACACATTTACTTCAAATAGTACACATAGCTGTTACTACCTGTCCAAATATTTTGTAAAGTGGAAACTGTTCATAGTAGATATAACACTGAACTTGAAGTTATAAAACCTAGATTTGAGTATACGCACTCACACATACAAACCCAATCTGTATCTCTGTAGACCTGGCTGATTCATTTTACTTCTTTTAAATTTTAGCTTATGTATAAAATGGGGTTAAAAACTAAATATACTTTCAAAAGTATGCTGGGAGGATTATAAAATATATATGAAAATTCTTTATAAGCTGGAAAATGCATGGTACACCCAATGCAACATGATTATGTTACTATTATACAGTCTCAAATTAGGGCTTCCCTGGTGGCACAGTGGTTAAGAATCCGCCTGCCAATGCAAGGGACACGGGTTCGAGCCCTGGTCTGGGAAGATCCCACTATGCCACGGAGCAACTAAGCCCACGCACGAGAGCTACTGAGCCTGCGCTCTAGAACCCATGAGACACAACTACTGAAGCCCGCGTGCCTAGAGCCCGTGCTCTGCAACAAGAGAAGCCACCACAAAGAGAAGCCTGAGCACGGCAACAAAGACCCAATGCAGCCAAAAATAAATTAATTAATCAATTTTTTAAAAAAGTCTCAAATTAAACTTCACTGTATTTGTCCTCCAAGTCATTTTACTGTTAAGCCAAGCTTTATGCAATGGATTCAGTAAAATAGCAGGCAAAGCACTTTGCACATGTTCAAAGATTACAACCACCATTCATTTCAAATAACATGAAAATAGTTTTCTTTATTAAATAAATTGCTGTTCTCTGCTAATAACAAAATACCATTCCTTATTCCATCCAGATTGACTGACAGGTACAATATTCTCAGTGGGAAATAGTGTTATAATGTAAAAATGAATTACTCAGAAGATAATCCTGCTCTGTATCTTAAAATAAAAACTAATGGACACCAATGTAAAGCAATTATACTCCAATAAAGATGTTTAAAAAAAAACTAATGGAGATTTATGCAGAAAGTTAACAAAAATGTTCTCTACCTAGAATTCTTGGCCTCTCTGGACAAGTTACCAAGAGCTTGAAGAATAAAGAAAATACCGTGAGTAAAATGAAGGCAAAGAAACTATAGTATACTCTATTTTAATTAGTTTGTCTCAATTGGTAGAAATTACTTTTTCCTTTAAACTAGCACTTCAAAATTTACAAAATCTAGAGATGATCTGTAGATGGTGGGAATACAGGTAGCTTTTATTTGTATTGCTTGCTTTTTAAATTCTACAGTGTCTAAAACGAAGTGGATGGAAACAGAAACAGACCAACGATAGGAATACTTAATAGTCTTACTCAGTAGTAGTCACCTGGCTTATTATGACCCAAATAGAACAACACATTAGAATAAAAATACTTCAAAACAATGACACCTATTTCAAATACATATGTTATTTTATACTCGTGTTATTTTATACTCATCTCCAATGTCAGCCATTATCGAGCACTTCTGAAACACTTTTAAGGAAACTGGGAATGTAAAACTTACAAAGATAGTTGACCACTGTTTGATTACGCTATTTTCATCATTTAAAAGATTTCCCTGAGTACTGAGTAAAATCTTTGTTATCTGAGGGAATGCCATCTTTTAAAGTTCACCTTGACAGCAGTCATCTGTAAACCTAGCAAGTCAAAAACTGAGATGTGAACTCTTATATCTCACCCCTGATTTAATGGCTTCCCCCAGGTATTGCATGGGCATAATCATTTAATATCAAAGCCAGCAAAATGTCTGGCTTTGGTTTTTACAGTTAGGCTTACTTTTATTGTCTTTGCTTTTGGCTTTAAGTTTTGAAAATTCAAAGAAACTCATGCATGCCCATATGCATACATAGGGATGTTTTAAAAAGGAAAAAGTCTCACTAATTCAAATAACAGAATTTCTTTAGAATAGCTAAAATGTCATATACACAAACATACGGTGGCAAATAAATTAGTATAGAGAGATTGAATAGAAGGTATACAAGACCATTTTCTACTCTAAAATTCTAAGAACAAGTGATTTTTGTAGACATATATATAGATACAGAAATAAGTGGTATGTACACATGTTAAACGTATACATAATAGTCACCATAAATAAAAATCTGAAAGAGAAAGAGAGCTCAAATAATTACAATTTTTATACATTCTAAATCCATATTTAATGAGAAAGAGGTAAATGATAAATCACCATGGATATAATGGATCCATTTCAGAAAGCAAAATGCCCAGGATATACAATATTCACAAATGGGTGAAGATTTAAAGGCACCCAATACAACTTCTACATCTTAAATACTTAAATTGAGAACTCATGTCTGAGGTAATGATCCTGAAAGTTCTTCTGAACTTTTGAATGGTCAGAATTATTGTTATTTATATATATTATCTTAAATACATTTATTGTATCTAATTCTTGGCAAATTGGTAATGCATTTCATACATGATACTCTCTCTTCACAAAATAGTTTCTAGAGATTTGGGAGACCAGAGAAATTTTTAAATGCTCTATGGACCAAAAATGATGCAAATGCACCCACAAAAATTCCCATTTATATTAATGAGGGAGATTCTATAAAGGGATAAATTTTCAAAAACATCTCTCATAAAAACTACTCTCTTCCATCATCAGATAAAAGCTGTTTGTAAAAGGACAGGAAAATTCAGAACAGTTTATGAGAAGCAGATAAATAATCATCAAACCAGGTATGGGGGTGTCTCAAGGTTTTAATCAAGGAGGGAGAGAGGGCATGAGATAGATGAATCCACAATAAGTTGTTAAAACAAATGGAGACTATGCAAAAGAGATAATCCTGAATAGATGATTAGCTCATAAGGTTGGTGCTCATCAAATACTCCAAAATTGTGCTCTATATTTCCCTGCTTTCCTTACAGCCTGGCGGGGACAGGTGATTATTACTGACCTAGTGTACCATGAGCGGTGGTGATATAGGAGGTATCCACTGTTAACAACCTTGACTTAATACGACATGAATCTGGAATATTCTCACACACCCAGTGTACGCCACCTGATAAACAGTAGATGCTCCATGATTTGACCGTTTGTTGAATATGTAATACCAACCTATCCTGAGACACTCCTTCAATACCCACACATACTAATCCAGTCTCTCACCTAACTTTGAGTAAGAGCTAGAAAAAAAAGCTACATAAAATATTACTTGTCTATGCACAACGTGCCTGTGAATATTCACAATGATGTATTTGAATAGAATTCCTTGAAAACAATGATGTTAGAGTCTAGAAGCAGTCAAACTGCAGAATTACTGTAGACTGTTTGCAGTCTGGAATTTGTACACTGGTGGCAATGGTGATGATGCTATGGTGATGTCACTGCATAATGCTGCATTTACTTTTGCTACATTTATAGAGTCAATAAGCCCCATATAAAGTTATTAACAGTTTCAGCAATTGTGTTCTTAGTTTACCTGCAAACCAAGAACAGGCTGGATATTTTGCAATATATGCCTTGCTGACTAAGTTCAGCCTATTAGAGGTCAGAAGAAAAATAGATAATCAAGGCTAAGAGATAAACAATATTGACCAAAAAGCATTTGCTTTGTTTTATTTTTATTAGAGTTTTTAATTACTCTTTTCTTAAAAAAAAAAAATACTGGCCACCATGGTATCTTGTGAATTATAATATAAATCATGAAACAGATAAGATGGTGAGAACTAAACTACAGTAAGGGCTTTTAAATCCTGCAAAAGGAAAACAATATATTCATAGAAATAGTAATGTAGAATAATCAAAAATTAATAGAGAATTTAAAGAAATGATTCTTTATAAGAGTCGTCATTATACTTTTAATGATTTAATACCTTCAAAAATGTAATGACTGGGACTTCCGTCGTGAGGCAGTGGTTAAGAGTCCGCCTGTCAGTGCTGGGGACACAGGTTCCATCCCTGGTCCGGGAAGATCCCACATGCCACGGAGCAACTAAGCCCGCGAGCCACAAGTACTGAAGCCCGCGCTCCTAGAGCCCGAGCTCCGCAACGAGAAGTCACCGCAATGAGAAGCCCACGCACCGCAACGAAGAGCAGCCCCCACTTGCCACAACTAGAGAAAAGCCCCCGTGCTGCAACGAAGACCCAACGCAGCCAAAAATAAATAAATAAATAATGACTTAACAAGCGTATTTTTTAAAGGACAAGAATAAAATTCAGGAAGATGATTCTATTTTTTCTCAAAATTATTTTCCTAAATGGAAGAAAAACTGATTAATGATCCAAGACAAATTTGAAAGCAAACAAACAAAAAAAAAATGTTTAACACTTACTACTTCACCCAACTATTTGGCTAAGGAATTATCCTCAACAGGTAGCACTAGGTTCTGTAAAAAGACACAAAAAGACACAGGGCAGGGGCCCTTTCAGACACTTTGACCTGGAAGCACCTCTGGAAGGGCTGCCCCACTGCCTAGCGGACAGGAAATGCTTTTCTGCCCTCATTCAGCATAATAATAACCACTAACTTGTGAGAAGTAAAGGGCACATCCAACGCTTTATCTCAAAATATATTTTCATGTCATCATTTTCATCTCTGATACAACTGGCCTCATATCCAGGCCTTTTTCTCCCTTAGAATACTATAAAATTTGGTTCTTGAAAGCATGCATTCTACCCATACTAAATCAAATATCTGTGCATATTTAATCAGAATTATTTTTATTGTGAAATTTAATTTTGAGCATAATCCATAAAAGAACCATTATGTATCCTCTGAGTTAAAAGTATTCTTTTATTTAGAAAAGTTCATAGTTCTGAGCCCATAAAATTATAAATATGTATTATTAACTAGGAAAACTTATGCTTAGATAATTCCTATAACTGATTCCTATTACCTAATGCTTAGATAATTCCTATAACTATGATTTTGGGTATAATTATACATTTTCATTTTTAAGGCACACAATATTTGCTTAGTGTTTTACTATCTTACAGGACCCATTTAACTTATTAAGCTTCACAGAATCATCTGTGTGAAGTTCTGCCACTGGAATTCACCATTCTGAATACTAGCATATTCTGAATAGAAAAGTTGCTAAAGTTTTTTAAAATAAATAATATTCTCCAAAATAGTCAAGGTTAATTTAGTTTAATATTTTGATATTAAAACAATGCAAAACTGTTTCAACACCAAACTCTGAAGTAAACATGCTTTTATTGTTTTCTGTGAAGGCTGTCCTTTACACATGCATAGCTCTAAACAGTGGGTATGGAAAAAGATGCTTTGGAAATTAGATAAACATCTGCACACATCTTTAGGGGGGAAACGGTGTATGGTGTTCTAAAAGGTCATTTCAAAGGCTGCAAATGCCATAGTTAACCAAGAAACATTCATTGCTCTTTCCCTGGATCCTATCTTATAATTAAGATGCAAATTCAGTTTTAATTGTATGAAATCCTGGAAAGCTCTGATGGGGGAGGAATCCTATAGACTCCAAGGCCAAGTGCGCGAGGCGGGGTTCTCAGCGTTCTGTTCCTTAGTCTGATTTTCACGTACACGGTGACTGTGGAAGCAGATGCACATCTCCCCGGGGGACTTAAATCATCCATTAGCTTATAGCGTGTGAGGTGTCAGACACAATTGAGATTTCAAGAAGACGCAAGAGCGAGAATGATGAGCAAGCACCCCGTGGGAGAGCAAAGGGCTTCAAAGATCAAGTTCCTGAAACAGTTCTTACCCCCACCCCACCTCCGCGCCCCCAAGCTCTAGCTCCGCACCTCCTGTCTTGGCCGATGGCTGTCAGTGTGACAGATGTGAGCGGCCGCGAGAAGCCATCAGCCTGCCGGACAACTGCAGCTTTTCACGAGGGTTCTTCCTTCACTCCCTGGGAAAGAATGAGGCGCATTCTTCTACCCAGGAGCCGCCCTTGAAACCTGGCCGAGGGTCTGCACGCCGCGCCCGCCCTCTCGCCCGGCGGGGCGCGCAGCAGCGCACCGAGGCGCCAGGCGTGGGGGAGGGGAGCTTTGTCCTCACCCAGGTTTGGACTCCCCACTTCTACAGGTCTGCTGAAGTTCGAGAATGGGTCCCGTGTGTCCTCCGGGTACAGTCTGCATCTCGAACGTGAAACCCAACGGGGGCAGCACAAAAAGGCAAGTCTGTCCGTCCCCTCCCTCCTCCCCCAACACCTGCGTCCACCAACTCGCGCAAAGCGGCTTCTGGGTGAGAGGTGATCCGTCCTCTTTTAGGGACTCTGCCCCACCTTAGTTTTCTAACGATACGTTTAGCATTTATTTTCTTTCTTTCTTTCTTTCTTTCTTTCTTTCTTTCTTTCTTTCTTTCTTTCTTTCTTTCTTTCTTCTTTTTCTTTTTTTAATGAGAAGAACGAAGTTCTCCCTCCTTCTCTTTCCCTCTCCAAGTTAGAGTAATTCATCCATTCAGCAGGGAAGGCAGGGAATGTTCTCGTTCAAGGCCGCTTTGCCCCAGGATTCCGGAGCTCCGTAGGACTGGAGCTTTGAGAAGCGTGAGGTGGAGAGACATCCAAGGAATCCCGGAAAGCGGGCACTGTGGCCCCCAGATCGAGTTTCCCTCGCGCTCTGGACAGGCCCACCCAGGCCGGCTTCGGGTGCCCACTCCCCCAGCGCGCGCTCCCGCGGGGACCTCTGCCCCTGGCTCCGACGGTCCCTCCACGTCTGCTCACTCTGGTGGCTCTCGGCCCAGGTGCCCGCCCTCCCCTCTCGCTCCCTGCAGCCCACCTCCCAGGTCCTCTAGTGCCGTCTACGCGTTCCTCTTACCTCCTCATCCGGTCACTGGAGAAGTTTTAAACCCTCGGGGGTCTACACTGTTTCTCTCCCAAGTCGGGCAGAGCATATTTCAAAAAAACAAGAGAAGGTCTCCGTAAACTTTTCTGTCGCGAACGCTCCCGTGTCAGCGGCCGTGAGCACACACCTGCGTGCACGCCTGTCCGGGCGCACTCACGGCCGGGGAGCCTGCCGGTGGGCAACTGCTCAGGGAGCACGAAACTCGCCTGCAGTCGCCGGCAGGGACGCGGGGCGCAGGCAAGGAACCAAAAGAGAATTTCGAAGCGGGCTGGGGAAGCGGGGAAAACGGTGATTCTAAACGCACACACACACCAGAGCGTGTGTCCACGTCCTGCACACAGAGCAGTTGTACCCGAAGGCGCACACTCCTGAGAACAGAGCATTGTGAATTGCTCTGAATGTAAACCCCCTCCGGAACTGCCAATCCCTTTCGTCTACAAGACTTCTCAGTCTGGGTCTAAACCAGCGCCGCGCACATGAGGACGGGGACCCAGGCGCTCCCGGAGCCTTCAGCCGGGTCTGCAGAGGCCCCCAAGGCAGGTGCGGGCCGCCAGCCCGGCCGAGCAACAAGCGGGCCGTCCGCGGGAGGGCCGGGTCCTTCTTTGCCTCTGCCCCCGAGTGGGTCAACTCTCCCCGCCCCGCCCCCCATCGCCAGCTGCGCCAAACGGGCGCTGGGGAAGGAGAAAGCCTAGCGAGCGACTCACCCCCAGCTTCCTGCTGCGGATTTTCACGTAGCCCTGCTTGACTATGTCGTTAAAGTTGGAGGCCATGGCCAGCGCCTTCGGCTTCCCCGAGTCGAGAGCTGCCGTCCGCCACGGGGTCCGCGCAGGTCTCGCATCCAGCCGGCCGCCGCCAGCCGCCGCCCGGTGCCCCCGAGCTCCCGCCGCCGGGGACGCAGGCTGGGTGGCAGGGTGACCGCGGACGGCGAACGCGGGCCGGCGCCGCGAGCAGCGCCCGCCCTCCGCGTTCCGGTCCTCACCTCCGCCCCCCCCGCCACCGCCTGCTGCTGGCGCCCCCTCCGCGCCGCCGCCGCCCCCGGTAGCACCCACGGGCTGGCGCCTCACTCGGCGGCGCACAGCTGGCCGGAGTGCACCATCGCGGCTCCCCGGCGCGGGGGGGAGGGGCGGAACGGGGGGGCGGGCCGATTCGCCCGCCCGGCTCCCTCCCCCTGGCCCGTGGGGTGGCTGGACTAGAAGATACTCGCAAGACGCGCCCCATCACTCGCGACTCGGGCGGGGAGCTTCTCCCGCCACCCGCGCCCGGGGTCCCGCTCCCACCCGGCTCCCTTTGCCCGCCACGCTCTCCTGGGTGCGGGATTCCTGAGGCCACGGCTCCTCATTGCCGGGCTCTTAATCTCCACTCCCAAGCTGGACACCAGGGAAAGGGCGGTGGGGATGCTCCCAGGGAAGAAGGCCAACGGGAGCGAGGCAATTGTTTATTTCAGTGGCCGTGTTTTACAGTGCATTTTTATTCCTAAGCGCACGCTCGCGCTCCAGGTCTTTGCCCCGTTAGGTTAGGAAGTGTAAATCGACGCCAAGCCCATCCCGGTGCACACAAAGAGACCAATCGTGCGCATGTGTCTAATCCCTCTGCTGCTGGAAAGACTGGAGCAATCAGGCGAGGCCCCGGTCTCCGACGTCCTCTCCCGAAGAAGCAGCGAGCGCTGTAGTGGAGTGACTTATGCCCGCGTGTTAGTTAACTATGACTAAAAGTGGCTCGTGGCTTTTCATCTTCCAGGGGAAATGCAGACCACAGCAGTTACCAGTGGATGCAAATGATTTATGGAAATGTTCCACTCGTAAAAACAAAACAATGAAGAACTCTGACCCCTTTATGTAGGAACGCGTGACATTTAGAAGTAGGCTATTCTCTGTTGTAAAGACATTTTAATCTAAAAATGATACCCGTTTGATAAGATTCAAGGAAAAAAGAGGGAGTATTAAATGTTGGTTGGGGACAATATATGGATTTTTGCTATAGGGAAGGGTATTTAATACATAGTTAGTAAGGATGTTTCTAATTAAGAAAAATACTGTATAATGATTGAAAATTTTCTAAGTGACTTCTTTATCAAGAGTCTATGTTTAATAAGAGTTCAAAAGATCGTGTTTATTTCTGCTTATTTTGGTGAGCAGTATTTTTCCATGTTCTCAGTTTAAATTTCTTAGCCCTATGGGAACATAACAATAGTGAGAAAGGAAACTACTTGATTGAGGGGAGAAAAATATCAAAACCTGAAGGATAAAGTAGCACGCCCCTCACCCTACCAAATGGGCGCCCCAAAGGTGATCGTGGTCCCATCATTAGCAAGAGTCTCCATCCAGAGCCCATATAACCCAACGGCAACTCTAACCTGGCTAAACAGCACACTATTCCTATCCATTCATTTATTTAGCAAGCATTTGTTTGGATATCCGCCATGCAGAGGGCCAGGTGCCAGGGCAGATATATCCAATCACATGGCAAGATTCCTTAGGCTGCCACTCAGAATGAGTTCAAATTCTGATACTTGCAGAAAACTTGCATAAACTCCCTATTAACTTGGTGTGATTCCCCTTCTCCAAATACGTGGAGCATGTGGTCCAGCCCACACATTTGTTACTATTTCATATACTACATGGCTGTTATTTCTTTTCTTCATGTGAAGACTGTTTTAGATTTGCAGATACTTTAAATACATTATTCCATTCAGTCCACTTTGCAACCCAAAGATACTTGCTATTTAATAGATGAGGAAACTGAGGCTCAGAGATGTTCAATTTTAGAGGCACAATTTCAAGATAGGTTTTGTGTCCACAATAATTTCCCTGACCACTAATTTCCACCATCCTTTATATAATAATCGGTTTCCACAAATTGATTGTAAGCTGTTTGAAGTCAGGGATTAATTTTGTCTCAGCAACAATCTTAAGGATAAGGATAAGGTAAGGTTGGTAACTCTGGCTTTTAAAGATTATGGAATGATTATGCCTTTGTTCATATGCTTATGTAAGTCTTTATAATACCCTAATATGATGTAAATATTACCCAATATTTATGTTTGATTCTTATATTGCTGATATAGCAATTTGTGTGTGTATGTGTGTGTATCTATGACAAAATACCCTCCCCCTCTTTTTATATTGTTTGTTTGAATCTTGAAAACACTAGGTTATGTAATATAAATTTGTCATGTAAATTCTTCTAGGTCTGGGTTGGTTGCTTGTACTCTCATGGCATAATTTATTTTAGTCACCTAAGCCCCAAACTAGTAATGTGACTTAGATATTTGAGTACATTCTTCTTTTTGTTTTCAAGAGTAATTTATGAGGTGCTGTATCTATCCTACTGAATCACATCAAAGCAAACAAAATGTCTGACTATCCCACTGATTAGAGGAATCAAGTGTTGTCAGCCTGATCCATACTTTACAAAATTCTCCTCCAACCTCCCACCTAATCGTTTTTGCAGCGGCTGATGATCATTGTTTAGATACATTGTTTTATTATGGATTGCAACATTTTGATTTTCTAATTTGATTTTATTCCTGCATTTATAAGCTATTTTCTTACAAAACAAAACTTTCCTTTGCAAACTACAGGATTGCCCTGAAATAGATTCCTTGTAAGAAAGGCAGGGAATATGCTTGATTCTTAACCTTTATCAACCATTTTTCAGAAATATTGAATGGGTTCTAGCAAACACAAAAAGGAAACTCTGATCCCTTTAAAATATCATCAAAGATAGAGTTTTGTATATGTGATGTATTTCAATCCATCACAGTCCTTATTCTTTATGCTGTTTGAATTGCTCCATCCTTGACCAAAAGGAACTGCTTCAATAGACATTTTTTGTGTTTCTATCACAAAAAACCCATGAACCTTAATAGCTTTGCTGTGATCACTCACAAGATATCCTGGGCTCATCTTGTACATTTCCAACTCAGGACCTGGAATCCATTATTTCTTCTGGGAACCTTTGTTCCTTTTAATGGGAAATGAATTTCCCATTAATCTGGTTACTAGGGTGTTATTTTTGCTACTGATTCTAAGCTTTTCAGTTGTCAAGAAATGAAACACTTTTCTTTTAGAAGTATATTTTAAAAGAGAAAAATTCTCAGTTTTTACAAATATTTCCAATTCAAATTAATGTTGACCGATTCCATATCTAAGGATTGCTTCTTTTCTTTTGAGCTTTCATTATGTGAAATACTCACAAATTTCCAGAGTCAAACCTACCAAACAAGTTGCATTGAGAGATACAGCTTTCATTTCTGTCCCTTCCTTCTGCTTTCCACTTCTCTGTTTAGGAAACCATTTTTACTAGCTTTGGGTTCATGTTTCCATTGCTGCTTTTTGACTATATAAGACACATATGTGCTCCTATTTCTATTTTACTTACCAAAAAAATTGCATATTATTCACACTTTTATCCCTATAGTACACAGTCGCTAAACCGGGATCCAAAGATCCCCAACTCTTGGTATGATGGCCCATGTATTCCTTCTTCTGAGTCTGGCTTGGATTTTTTTACTAACTTCTAGTGAATAGAATGGCAGACGTGATGGAGTGTCCTTCCTAGATTAGGTTAGAAAAGACCGTGGTTTCTCTCTTGGGTGATCTTTGCTGGATTGCTCGCTCTGGGGGAAGCCAGCTGCCACACTATGAAGCAATCCTGTGGAGAGGCCCATGTATATCAGCCTGGAGGTAGATCTTCTGAGGCTTTCCAACAGCTGTGAGTACCCTCACACATGGATTCTCCTCAGTGAAGCCCTTAAAGATTCCACCCTGGCTGACACTTTGAGAGAGAGACCCAGAGTCTGAACCAGCCACCTAAATTGCTACTAGTTGTTTCTAAATAACAGAAGACACACTTGTTTCATCTGCTAATTTTGGGGATGACTTGTTATTGTTCCGCATGAATGGATAGCTAAAGTAGATTTTAGTGTGTGGAAGTAGGGTACGGCCTCAAACAAAAACTGTAAAATTTGGGAATGGCTTTGGAATCCATCAGTGGTCTTGAGAAGAATACTGGTGAAAGCATAAAGTAACTTGCACACACTGCCAAATTTTGAAGACTGAGGACACTGTGAGTGAGATCTTACAAAAACTGAGAAAAGTATTATTGGAAATTGGAGGAAGGAGCATTCTGGTTATGTATGTAGTGGAAGGAAACTTAGCAATACAGCTTCTTGCAACTATATAGAAACTAGAAAATGTACCTAATAAACTGTGTCATGAAGATAAGAATATTTCCAGGCAAAGTGTTGGTGGGGCAGCCTCTTTCTTCTTGCTATTTAGTAAAATGAGAAAGGAGAGAGATAAATTGAGGAATGGACCATTAAAAAAAAAGAAGCAAACAACTGTTTTTTTTAATATTCTCAGCCTTTCCAAGCCACAACAGTGCCAAAAGTAAGAAATGGCTTCTGAACAAAGATCTAACCTTGGGGACTGAAAATTTGGTCTAAAGATACAGCCAAGGGTGTGACTGTAAAATATGTATTTTTTTTTAAGACTTCAGAAAATTAATGATTTTACAGTCACATCCTTGGCTGTATCTTTAGACCAAATTTTTATGGCTGTGCTCTGAATGTGCGCTAATAGAATAAAGAGATTCACAAGAAACCCACAAAGCTCTTAAAAGAGTTATATATGCAGGAACATTAACAGACAAAGATCACCCAGAACGAGAGACACTTGGACTCCCAATATTCTGCTAGCAGGAAGCAGTTTGAGAGAAAAGCTCAGCAGAAAAACAATCAAACAAACAAAAAACTACCTTTCATGAAAAAGTAAATATGACTGATGACTCAGAGGGAGGGATTAAGAGCCTCGAAGGAAGAGTCGAGAATCATGGAGAAGTATTCCTTGACCTTGAGAACTAATCTAGGAACTTCCATCATTTTCCCATTTGGATTTCAGAATTGTTATGAGCCATGACTCTGTGTGCTTTCTTCTGCCTGCTTTTGAGAAGGAATGTGTACAGTGGTTGTACTGTGCTTGTCCCACCATTACATGTTGGAATTGCGGGAAGCAGATTTGTCTTTTTAGATTCAAAAGTTTACCGTTTGAGAATAAGATCCACATTTTAAAAATGGTGCCTAAGGTACCCCACTTAAAGCCCCACACAGACACCAGCACCTGTTTTATATAACAAAATTTGGTGCTTTGAGCTCATGGTCTAATGAGAGGAGAATCTGAGGGTTCTTGGGAGGGGTAAGCATATTTTGTATGAGAAGGACATGAATCATTGGAATCCAAAGGGCAGATTGTAGCAGCCAGCTTTGAAAATGGGTCACAAAGATCCCCACCTCCTTGTAATATTCTCTCCTTGAGCGTGGGCTGGATTTGTTGGATGAATTCTAGCACACACGGCAGAAGTGATGAGATGTCACCTTCCAGATTAGGTTATCAAAACAACATGGATGTCTCCTCTTGTTCTCTCATGGATCTCTCCTCGCTCTTTCATAGGCAAAATGAACAAACATACCCCTTCCTCAATGGTGCCATCTAAAAGTATTATCTAATCCATGTAAAAGCTCAAAATACTACAAATATAAAATACACGGCAGTCTTTTTCTTTTGCTAACTTTTAATGAATCAGGTTTTCCCTTATTTTAAGGATAAGTTTTGTTTATCAGGGGAGAGGCTGAGTTAGGATATCCCTGGCCTTCTTCCTCACTTGTACCATAAGGCAGTCAAAAGATGTAGCTTCTCAGGGCTTCCCTGGTGGCGCAGTGGTTGAGAGTCCGCCTGCCGATGCAGGGGACACGGATTCGTGGCCCGGCCCGGGAAGATCCCACATGCCGCGGAGCAGCTGGGCCCGTGGGGCATGGCCGCTGGGCCTGCGCGTCCGGAGCCTGTGCTCCGCAAGGGGAGAGGCCACAACAGTGAGATGCCCGCGTACCGCAAAAAAAAAAAAAAAAAAAAAAAAAAAAGATGTAGCTTCTCAACATATCCACCTTAAGACATTCTGTGATTTACCTACTAAATTGGTTCTGGCACCAATTCGATGTGAAGTCCGGTTAGGGGAGGGGAGGTCCTCACACCAGCTCGCAATACTCAGGACACCAGCTGGGTGTCCTACAACTCAGTTCTGACACTATCTACCCAGAGATACCATCAATATTCCACAGGTTAAGGAATCTGATTCCTACAAGACTGCCCCCCAACCATCTTCAGGTGTGAGATGGGTGGTAACCTGTACTTCTGACCAACTGGCTTATGCATCAGAGTTTTCCAAGGCCCCCTCCTCCAGTTTGATTGGATTCATTTGCTAGAGTGGCTCACAGAACTCAGAGAAGCATTTTACTTACTAGATTACTGGTTTATTATAAAAGGATGTAACTCAGGAACAGCCAGACAAAAGAGATACATAGGAGAAGACACGGGGACATCTCTGCAAGATCACACTGCTCTCCCAGCACCTCCACATGTTCACCAACCTAGAAGCTCTCCAAATCCCATCATTTGGGGTTTTTATGGAGGCTTCATTACACAGGCATGATTGATTAAATCATTGACCATTGGTAATTGACTTAACCTCCAGCCCCTTTCCTCTCCCTAGGAGGTCAAGTGGTGGGTCTGAAAATTCCAAACCTCCAATCACAGGGTTGGTTCTCCTGGCAACCAGCCCCCACCCTTAGATGACCTAGGGGCATTTCCAAGTCACCTGATTAACATGACAAAAGAAACTATGACCTTTCTCGCTACTTAGGAAATTCCAAGGGTTTCAGAATCTCTGCACTAGAACCAGGTAGAAGACCAAATATACATTTCTTGTTCTAAGTCAACAACATCACTCCTACTCAGGTCTCCTCCTTTCCTAATATTTGAACCTTCTTTCTTTCCATACTGTTAGAATTCCTCTCCTGGTTCACTTTTATTCTATTCCCAATAGTTTTTTTTTTTTTTTTTAGGCTCTGTCTTTCAAAGAGTACCAAGGCCCAAGTCACTTACTTCACTTATACCGTTACCTACATCCTCATATACTCCGTGAACTTTGGAACGTCTGAACCTCCAACTTTTTATCTATTGTTTCTTCAGTTGTTCTCAGATTGGTCTGCCTCACCCACTACTCTGAGTGGGGACCCTTGAAAGTGTGCTGTTTGGGTGCATTTGGGTTTTTTTTATTCTTAGATGCAAGATCCTTCTTTTCCTCTTGTTTCTCTTACACAACCACTCTTGTGTTGAGACTCTTGTTCCTGCTGGTGACGGGATGTACCCTCTCATTGTAGACTCTGTTGTCCATCTTGTCACCTAGTTAAGGAAACTGTGTATAGATTTTTTTCCCTTTCTATCCCGGTTGCCATCTTTCTTAACGTGAGAGGATTGGTACATTCAAATTATGTTCCTTGCCCACACCTTGTACCAATACCATGGTACAGACATCTACCTCTACCTTTATAAATCATTTTTAATTGAGGATTTTTATATACAAATTTTAATCTATTTAGGTTTATTGGAGGGAGTGCTGATATGACTATATTTCTTCTAATGTTTAATCGTGCTTATTGAATTTGAATTGCCCCAATATTATATACTATAAAGGAATATACATCCCTTTCTGTTTTTGTACCTCCTATTCAACAGAACAGAATAGTCTATATATTATTTTATAACCATGAAATGTTATTGTGTCCTTATAATGTGTATTAACATCTGGCAGTGCAAGTCCACTCTTCACCCCAATGCGTTATTTTCTTCTTTATCAAAATTTGTGATACTGAAGTGTTATTCTCCTACAAATTTTGCCACCAAATTTCTCACTAGACTTGCTTGGAATTTTGTAAAATTTTTCAGTGAAATTCGAGGGACTGTATATATTTAAAATATTGAATTTTCCCACTTAGAAACATGACTTTGCTTTTTCCTTCCACAAGTCATGTGCCTTGATAAAGTTTTGCAGTTTTCTTTTATAAGTATTATATTTATGCATTTCAAGTTCATACTTTGGTGCTTTTTTTTTGGCTGTCATAAATATTATTGCCTTTATTAAACTGTATAACTGATCATTATATTAGATTATTAGAAATCCTCTTATAGACATATCACTGAAAGCTCTTATTATTTATAATTCATTCAAATTTATTCTCTTGCATTTCTTATTCAAATAAAAATAATTTTATGTCCTGTTCAATATTTTTACTATAATATTTTTCTTATTTTGTTGCAATGGATATAACTTCTGGAACAATATTAAAAGATAGAAGCTAAAGCAGTCACAAAAATGTTTTTGATGTAAATGAGAATTTGGGAAGGGATTATAATTCAGATGTTGACTGTTGATGGAGATAAAAGTAGTACTTCTCAATTCTTATGTTATGAAGTGTTCCTTACTCAAAAAAATTTATTAAATTTTACTAAATATGTCTTCATATCTATTAAGATCATAAAATATAACTTGTATTTCAAGTATGATAAGCTAAGTATATTAATATATTTATGAGTATTGACCCAATTTTGAATTTCTAAAATACAGCTTATTTGATCATATTTAATCATTTATTTAATAAAGTTCTCAATTTGGTGGGGTAGTAACTTACCATTGATTAGTGTGATTAGTTTGTACTTTTGTGTAGCTATCCTGTGTGTCTTAAGAAAAAGATATAGAAAGTTTTGTTCCTCTTTGTGTGCTCAGAAACATTTTAAATATAATTATCTGCTCTATGGAAGTTTGACAGCAACTTTGGTCTCACATATTTGAAAAGTTAATTATTTTATCACTTTAAATCATTTCTGATTTTAATGGTCTCTCCAGATATGCTAAATCTTTATCTCATAATTTTAGTGATTTATATAATACATCACAAATATATTCATGATTTTAAATTAATATTTTGTGTTATGTGTACAGTTAAAAAATCTCTTTGATGTTTGTGTTTCTAGTCCCTTTCTTGTTTCTAATATTTTAAGTTCCTTTCTTTTGATTATGTTTTCTAGATGTAGGTCTGTTTTTTTTTCTGATTAATTACCTGTTATTTTTAGTAGTAAGTTGCATTTTTTTGCATATCTTTAGCATAGAGCTGAAAAAGTATGCCAAAAGATTTTATAAATTCAAATACTGGTTTCCAGCTTACATCTTTATGTAGTCCCAGTCCCTATTCCTAGAGCCAACCATATTTTCAAAGTCTTACATTTAGTTATTTGAGGGTTACTCCAAATTAAGTGATAAGCTTATACTTCTGTTTCTTCATTTCTCAACTTTAGAATTTATCTGGTGTCGATTTTTTTCAAGGACAAATGGCTCAGTTACACCACATGCCTAACACCTCTCCAAATATAAGTACTTCTTTCACTCTTTTTATTTCACTATTGCCTCATTATGTGTTATGGGCTGAATTGTCACACACACACACACCTGCACTGGCCAAATTCATATATTGAAGTCCTAACCCACCAGTGCCTCAGAATGTGATTGTATTTGGAGATAAAATCTTAAAAGAAATACTTAAGTTAAAATGATGTCATTAGGGTGGGTCCTAATCCAATATAGCTGGTGTCCTTGTAAGAAGAGGCAATTTGGACAGAGATGAGTTGAGGGAGGATGATGAGAGGGTGATGCAGAGATACGAGGAGAGGACAGCAATTTACAAGCCATGGAGAGAGGTCTCAGAAAGAACCAAGCCTGCCAACACCTTAATCTCAGATCTCTAGCACCCAGAATTGTGAGAAAATAAATTTCTGTTGTTTAAACCACCCAGTCTGTGGTACTTTGTTATTGCATCCTTAGCACACTAATACACTGTTACTTTAAGTGTTTATAACTTTTATTGTAGTGGTCTTTACATATTTCTTTAAATTTATTTTTTGATATTTGACTTTTTAAAGCCAATGTAAGTGGTATTTTTTGAAATTTAATTTTCAATTTATTTTGTTTTTAGTATATAAAAATATAATTGCTTTTTTTAAATATTGACCTTGCTAGATTTATTTTTAGACATAGTGGTATATTTGGAAATTATTTTGAGCTTCTACATGTACAATCAAGCCATCTCTAAATAAAATAGTTTTACTTCTTCCTTTCTATTCTTGTGCCCTTCTTCCTTCCCCTCCTCCTCCTCCAATTCTTATTCTTTCTCTGGTTAAGGCCTGTTCAATAATGTTTAATAGAATTGATAATATTGAACATCCTTGACTGGTTGTTAACTTCAGGGAAATCTTTTAATATTACAATATTAACTATGATGTTAATGTCATAAGTAGTCTTTGTTAAGGAGACCCTTCCATTGTTGGTTTTCTGTTTGACTTTATCATGTAGAGATGTTGAATTTTATCAAACGGCAAATGTTTTTAGGAAGAGACAGTGTTTGAAACACTTGCAAATCTCGTTGGTTACACAGGCCCCATGTAGTTACAATAATTCCTCTTGGTTCTCAATTCCACAACCCTGGCCCATTGCTGGAAGCAAAGAAAAAAATCTTAGTTTCTAAGTGGACCTCTGTAGCCAAATGCCCCTAGGGAAGGAATGGCTTTCAATTTCTCTATTGCTTTAAACACTTGCCCATTGTGTTTTCAAAGATCTGGCAACAATGACATTTTGAGGGAGTTGCACGCTAGTTTTTAGAAGTTTTTGGCTTTACCCTTTAAATCACACTGCATAACTTCATTTTTCCATTTCTTCATTTTTTGGCTCTCTCCTCTGAGACATTCCTTGCACTTGATCTTTCAGAGCGTAAACTCATTATCATCAGTAATTTTTGCCCTAAGTCACTTTCTAGATCTTTTATTGGGAAACATGTTTATATCTCTTGAAATTATTTTGCATGAGTTCAGAAAGTTGTCATTTGGATGTTCTCATGTGTTCTTTGCATTATTTTATCTGTATCCATCTCTCTTCTCCTACAATTGTGCTTCATGTGGTTTGTTTTGATTGCTTTGCCTCATCTCATTGACTTCTGGACCCTTCCACTCTTTTTGAATGACTCCTGTCTAGATGTTGGAGATTGATAACTGGAAAGACTCTTGCTTTGATAGAAAGCTAAGTGTTCTCTTCCGTGTGGGCTAGATAGGTAGAGTTAGGCTAAAACTGCAAAATATTTCAAAAACATGTTGGTATATATTATAATAACTAAAGGAGATAAACTGAAGCACTACCTTTTAATTTTCTTCTACTTCAGATACAGTTTATCTAACTTTTACTTTTTCCAGTTTCTACCCTTTCCACCTAAATTGGGCTTAAAATGTAAATTGGGATTAATTGGTTATTTGCAACATATTTCTTCTTTTTCAATGATATATCTAATATTTCATCAAATTTATGATCTGATTTATTATTTAAATATAAATGAAGTAAGTTCATTCTTTTCAAATCATATAAGAAAATATTTGTAAATCTCATTTCTAGTTCCCATTAAAACAAGTAAATAGGTTCAAGGTATTAAACGATGACTATTAAGCTTAATTTGGAATTTTAAAATCTCTGTTAATTAATTGGCATACTTATTAATATATAATTTGGATGTACCTACTTACAAGACATATAATTCAAGAAAAATAAAATTATTGAGTCAGCTGGAGTTGCAGAGCTATCTTCTTAGTTTTTAGTTAGAGATGTTCAATTTCATAAAACCAGTAGCTTGTTTTCAACACTCCAGGAACTTTTATTTTAATCCAAAGATTTTTCCTTAATGGAATAATATATTAAAGTAGAGCAGATAAAAAGGAACCAGAATCTGGAAAAGTTATTTTTCAGTTAGGAAGTAGAATGCACACTGTTGACAAAATTAATCAATAGTCAATCTAAGGAAGAAATGGAAAATTTTATTTGATCCAAACTGAGGATTATAACCTGAGAGACAGTCTCTCAGAGATGAGAGATCTCTGAGAACTGTTCCAAAGAGGTAAGGAGGGAGGCCAGTATTTTTATTTATTTATTTTTTTTGCGGTATACGGGCCTCTCACTGTTGTGGCCTCTCCCGTTGCGGAGCACAGGCCCCAGACACACAGGCTCAGTGGCCATGGCTCACGGGCCCAGCCACTCCGCGGCATGTGGGATCCTCCCGGACCGGGGCACGAACCCATGTTCCCTGCATCGGCAGGCGGACTCTCAACCACTGAGCCACCAGGGAAGCCCGCCAGTATATTTTTGATTTTGATGAAAGGCTACTGTGCAATCAAGCACACATCCCCATAGAAGTTTACTGCTATTCGTGAGGAACAGATAGTTAATGGTTTTAGTGCTTTTCTAAGTAGAAGATGCAAGAAACTGGGTTCATAATATTTTCTCCTAAAAATATGTAACTATCTGAGGGCCAGTTCTGCCAGTTTTCCTAGATCACAAACTGCTTCATCCTGATCTTCACCCTGAAGATCAATTCTTTTCATGGCATACTGTCAGTCAGCAACTGCAGTAGCTAATGACTTGATTCTTGTAGAACCAGATGGTGGGCAAAACATTCTTTATGCTGCAATCCCTTCTCTTTGGTCTTAATTTCGACCAAAGTTTGAGAGGCATTTTGTGACCAGTTTGTCTCATGGCACTAGGAATGCTTATTCCCAGTTGAGATGAGGATTTTGCTGATAGGCCACTCAATGTACTATTAATGTATTAGGCTCTGTTAACAGTAACCAAAGTCTCTGGACCACCTGTCTTACTAGTCTGTTATGATCCAGGAGATGGTTCTCTCATATTGCTTCTTCCCATATCTAGAGTTACACTATGACAATTATTGATCTTATAGAACTATATATTCGATCCATTGTTTCAAGTTGCCTTATTATCATTATTTTTATTGGAGTTTCAGTCACACATTTGGTAATGCAAGACAAAATAATCTTGTAAAATATGCAGAATATAAGTAATACAGCTAGTAACATTAATAAGGTCATAAGTATTTAAGTTAAGAACTTCCATTAGGTGTGGACCAATAATCTCCCCAGGTCATCTGACCAGTCATTTCTGCACCATTTAAGGAAAATGATATATTGACATTGTACATAAAGCTCACCAAATATGCCTACACATACAAGGCGAGTGGTGGGTTATCGTTACCCCTTACAGGATTGAGAAAGGAATGGTATCTTCTAAGGAGTTACATGGCTGGCGTCAAAAGGAGAAAAACTGATCTTTATGGTTGAACAGGTTTTCTGCCATTGGGGAGGTCCAGTTAATGCATAACACAGATGCACAATGCACACTAGAGGGGAGGGAGGAGGCCCAAATGGGAAGAGAAAAATTTTATGTTTAAATTTTCCTTGTCTTGCCTTAAAATATGAATTTTATTTCATCAACACGATCCCTTAGAAGAGAAAACATGAACAGGAATAATAGGAGGGAAGCTCCCGTGTTGGAGTTCCACAACCTCTGAGGCTGACTGCCCATTAGGACTTGGGAGATACTTGCAAATCTGTCTTGTCTATGATAATCATTTAACACTCCTGTTCTGCCTCTAAGAGCTTCTTAAAAAAATCTTTGATGCTAACTCTTACATATGATGTTCAGCTTCCGTTTTTCAAAAACATCATTAATCTTTGCCACTCACATTTCATCTCTGAAACCTTATTTGTTGAAGAAATAGCAAGAGCATCAGAGCAAGACAAATTATAACTTCCATGAGCCTCAGTTTTTTCCCAGTTAACCAAGGTGAATATCAGTGATTTAGAGATGTCTATTAACAATATGATATCCCTGACACAGTGCCCATCCCACAGTTTATATAAAATCAGTATCAACTGTCTTCTTCTGTCTTGAATAATTGTTTTGGTATAAGGGTTTTAAGGGTTTAGCCTCTCCATATGTCTAGGAACATTATATCTTGAATCACAGATAATCAATGTCATCTGCATGTATCACAGCTATCCTAATTATTTTTCAACAGATGAACTTTTTAAAAGTAGCTTATTTAGTTCAATGTTATGACCAATCCAAATACATAAACATACATAATTGAATAGTCAAGGTGTATAACTAACTAATTAGAGCCAAAATGGTTTTTCTAGTTGATTCACAGATATCGTATACTCAGGTATTTTAATGTTGTATATGCATTATTTATCAACATTAATATAAAAAATAAAACATTTAATATCATAGTTCATTGTAGAGCTATGTTATGCTTAAAATTACAATAAATCCAAAAGAGAGGCAATTTGTAACTGAATATAGACCATAGGATTTGAAGTCACATGCTATCATTTAGGGTCTTATTTCTGCAACCTATAAGCTTTGTGAACTGGGAACGTTTGGAGAATCATTCGCCTTTAATGATCTTAAGTTTCTTTGGTAAAATTAAAGTGAGTATCCAATACAAACAAAATGTTCCAAATAATTGGTATGCTGATTAAATGACAGATGAATGAAAGCAATATAACCTTAAAGCACATTATAAATATAAATTGCATTACCCATAACTCCAGTTACTACAAATCATTTGAAAAATATTTAGAGGATAGAGGAAAAAGAACATTTACTTCACCAAAGACTGAATTTAACTCTCTAAAGCAGACTTAGATAAATATCACAGATATTTTCTTGTTCATGGTGGAGAAAAAATTCAACATATCCAATATGGAATATAGATAGCCATTTAAATAAATAGCAGTAGTTACTGAATTAAAGTATGCAAAAGTGACTCGTAGAGGGTATTTACAACACATTTTTAAAATAAAGAGAATATTGATGCTAAATAAATGACCTATTGTATAAAAATAGAGCTGGATAAATTAAGAAAATAATGTAAATAAAAGATGGAAGCTTAAAACCTTCCTCTGAAAGAACAAAAGTCAGAATCATCAAAAAAGAAACTCCCATCAGACAAGAAGTTTATTCTTGAGGAGCATTTAAAAAGTGAATAGGGGGCTTCCGTGGTGGCGCAGTGGTTGAGAGTCAGCCTGCCGCAGGGGACGCGGGTTCGTGCCCCGGTCCAGGAAGATCCCACATGCCGCGGAGCGGCTGGGCCCGTGAGCAGTGGCCGCTGAGCCTGCGCGTCCGGAGCCTGTGCTCCATAACGGGAGAGGCCACGGCAGTGAGAGGCCCGCGTACCACACACACACAAAAAATGTGAATAGGAAAAAGACAATGGGAGGATTTTTTTGTTCCTCTGAGGATATCCCAACATATACTAAGGCTTGAATAACAGCCTCTCTGGCTTAGTGAGTCATGGAGATTTTATAGACCACGAGGACCAGACAAGGCTCTGGGTCAGTCATGACTCAGAGAGGAAATTTCTCACCAAGGTTCACAAACCCCAATGATTCATCAGTGTCTTCCTTCTTGAGTCCCTTCTCATTACCATGGCAATTCATACAGTTCAAGAAAGTCAGAAAAGGTGTCAGAGCTTATCTCACTCCTATTCCCTGAATTTTAAATATCCATTGGAGCAAGTTTCTATCAGAACACAGGTAAATATCAGGTGTATCATATGTCATTTAATTTAGGCAACAGCAAGGAAAACAGGATAATTGGAAAGTATCTGTGGAACTATCTGACCGTTTAAAAATATTCTGCATTTATGCCATAATAGCAGATCCATGGCAGATAATTAGGGAAAGAACAAATTCAAAGCTTTCTGCTTTCTTGAGTTCACTTCAGTGCTGTTTGAATATTAGATCTTAAGATTAATTTTAGGTCTTTATCATCAGCTCTCTGAAAATGATAGGAGGTTAAAAATAGTCTATACAGCAAAGACAGAAGATAAAAGGCAAGGAATCACAACAAAGGGAATTGTTTTTAAAAGATAAAAGAATTAATGCAGAAAATGATGGCTTGGAAAGTGAAAATCTGGAATGTTTCACTAACTATATATCATATAAACATGACATACAGTTTACATCTTATAAACCCACAATGTATCTATGAAACATTTATGATTCAAATGTGATTATATTCTAGGTAATCTTAAATGTCTCAATTTCAAGAAAGCAAAAATGTATAATAACATTATAGGACATGAAACTATCAAATTTCAATGAACCTGCAAAAAACAGACAAAAATAAATAACATTTTACAATAAGTAGTAACAAAACTATATAGTAATTGTAAAGCACTAAAATCCCAAGTACAATTTTTTTTGACAACTATTCTATTTGAAGAGTATTTTGGCCAAAGAAGTAATTAAAGTTCAATAGATTATTTAAAATATGTAATGAAGGGACACTATATGAAAATATTATGGACCTTATATTCAAAGCTTTACTAAGATATAAATCCATGGTTGTAAATGATATCATTGTTAAAAAAATAAAAGATAATAAATTGAATGGAAATATTGAATGTTCTTTGTAAGTTAGGAACTCTTCTAAGCAGTCCTTCATTTAATCCTTACAGATGCCCTGCAAGGTATTATCACCATCCTATTGATGTAAAAACTCAAATTCAGAGGGGTTAAGTAACCTGCTCCAAATACAGTTTCTATGTATTTTAGCTGTCTGGATTAGGAGCTTGAAATTTTATCTGTAATTTCCTTTCTCAAGAATAGAAATAAAGAAACTAATTGTTGAACTAAAAAACATTTTAAATTAAGAAAATAGAAGAATCACTATACCAAATATAAGAACTTGTAAACAAAAAAATAACTAGGTAGTAAAATTGATGAGCCCGGGAGTTTATTTTCCAAAAACACTGATCTAATCATCAAAAGAAGGTAAATTATAATTAAAACTGGAAATGAAAGAACAAAATACATAATGATTTTTAAATGAAAAGAAAATAGTATGACACAGAAAGTTATGCTGAACAATTTAATGAATGGAAACATGTCCTTAAAGATACATGATCAAAACTGTTTTTAAGGTTATTCCTTCACAATTCAACAAATTAAACTGTTAATTAACACTGCAATTATACCCTGGTGACTGTCCTAAGCACCAAGACTATAGCTATGAATAAGACAGACATGACCACAGTGAGATATCACCTCATGCCTTTTAGAATGGCTGCTATCAAAAAGACAAGAAATAACAAGTGTTGGCAAAAATGTGGAGAAAAGGGATCCCTTGTGCACTGTTGATAGGAATGTAAATTGGTGCAGCCACCATGGAAAACAATGTGGAGGTTCCTCAAAAAATTAAACATAGAACTACTATACAATCCAGCAATTCCGTTTCTGGGTATTTAGCTGAAGAAAATGAAAACACTAACTGTTAAAGATATAGGCAGCCCCATGTTCATGCAGCATTATTTACAATAACCAAGATATGGAAACAACCTAAATGTCCATTAATAGATGAATGAGTAAAGAAATTGTAAGATATATATATATATAGATATAGATATAGATATAGATATAGATATAGATATATAATTCAGCCATTAAAAAGAATGAAATCTAGCCATTTGCGGTAACACAGATGGACCTCCCGGGTACTATGCTAAGTGAAATAAGTCAGACAAATAAAGGCAAATCCAGTATGATTTCACTTATATGTGGACTCTTAAAAAGAAAAAAAAGCACTAAACTCATAGACACAGAGAACAGGTTGGTGGTTGCCAGGGGTGGAGGGGTGGAGGTTGGGAGAAATTTTTTTTTTGTTTTGGTTTTGGTTTAAATAAGTTAAAAATTAAATTTAAAAAAGACAAACATGGTTCAAGCCCCTAGTTTTTTCCATAAGATGTTATGGAAAAACCCAAACGAACTTTTTGGCCAACCCAATTTAGTATCAAGGAATAAACCAACCATCACAGATGAAATTGAAAAAATTAAAAGTTACATTCCAGTAAGTTTTTGATGAAACCAGTAAATACTTAAGACCTGATAATTTCTTGGTACATTAAAGAACAGATTATTCACATATTACATACTGTGCTAGAGAAAATAAATATAAAAACATTAATTTTATATAGCCACCATAACATTTATCCAATCTGGAAAAAAATAGTAAGAAAAATAATTAGAGGGAAACTCACGGTGAGACTGGATATCCTTTCTCCAACCTGCCCCTATTAGCTCTAGTGTTTTTACTGACCTTCCAACACGGGTCCTTCTGGCTGGTGTGGCTTGTGCCAAAAGGAGACCAAGTTTGGTTCAGAAGCAAAGGAAAGCTTTATTCTTAGATTAAAGAATGAGAACAGCTCGAGCTCAAGCTCTAGAGCTCAAGCTCTCCCCACAGTCGGTGGGTGGGGCTGCTTTGCAGGGATCTCGCGCGGGAGGCAGAGTTCTCGCGGGGGAGACAGAGTTCTCGCGGGGGAGGCAGAGTTCTCGCGAGGCTGTGCGCTTCGGGTCAAAGTGCCCGGTACAGTGTCTCTGCACACGGCCAGCCGTCTCAGTCATCTCGAATTGAGGTGTCGTGCGCAGCACTTCTGCACACAGCCCGGGAGCTGAGATGTCCGCAGCCATTTCGCACCAGGAAATCTGGTCTGAAAAGATGGGTGTGAAGCCTCTGCACGCGCCACCCTCTGAGCAAGCGAAGCCAGACTAAGCCCAAAGGAAAAAAAGGTTAGACTTTATCATCCAGATTCTATTTTTATTTTCTGAGAATTGTTAATGGGCTTCACTGGTGACAGTGTAAGCCCATTGGGGAAATTCCTCATTGTGGAGAGCTTTAATAAAATTGGTATTCCCAGAGGATACCTCCCACTGACCTCTCAAGGAAAGTCAAGGTTCCCAGACCCATCTGCCAGGGCCCTGGATCATCAAAGGGACAAGCACATGCTACATCTGGGCCAAAAGACATTCCCTCTGGGGACTTTGCGTCTTGAGGGAGTGTCCCGAATGGGAAGGCACTTTGGCCTCAGAACAAGCTCACTCCTCTTGCAGGCCACTGGCTGTGACTTGTCTCACCATCAGAGCTCCTTTGGTTTCTGTCCTAAAGTCTTATTTCAGCCTTCTGACCATTCTGTGTGTCCCCAATATCCGCCTGACAAGGTCCCCGTAGCTTAAGTTATCTAGAGTTGGCTTTTGTTACCTGCACATAATAATACCAACTAGCAAAATATGAACATAAAATTTATAATTAAAATTCTAACAAAATGAAGTTACAAAATTAAGATGTTAAACCACTTTTTTTAATCTAAAAAATTTATGAATGAGTTATTGGGAAATTCTTCTCAGTGAACATAGAATACATGCATAGATATTTCATTAGAATGTGAAAATCTATTTGGTAAAATTCAATATCTATACATTTAATAAAATCCCTTCCTAACTGGAGGGTTCATTCCTTTTCACAGCAAAGAAAGTCTTTTCTTGTTCGGTAAATTCTTTTCAATTTTAACCAGTTTTTTTTTCATAATAAAAGCAATTGTACTTATTGTAGAAAATCCAGAAAACAAACAGGAAATTATCAGAAGATTAATTTACATAAACCTTTTTAAGCAGTTGGAAAATATGTGTGGTGCTGTCAGCTTAGATATGCATTAAATGCACTTAGGTCACAAAAATATCAATCATGCAAGACCCCAGGATCCTAAATCCAGCTGAGCCCAGAGCTCCTGATTGTAGGGTGGGCTTGTTGCACTCAGGACTTCTCTTTTAACTTCAGCTGCATTCCAAATACTGCATGATAGCCATCTGATTGATAGAATGAATCACTTAATTGATATCTCATTTCCCATAGTATCCCTGCTAACCTTTTTTTATGTACTCCCTTAGTCTTGCTGGCGCACCCTATCTCCCTGGTTCAGTTTTTTTTTTTCCCTTCAGTCATTCACTGATTCATTCAACAAATATTTGTGGAGCACTTATAATGGGACAGCCTCTTCTAGACACTTGGGGAAACAGTGGTGAACAAGATAGACAAGAATCTTTGCCCTCATGGAACTGGTATTTTAGTGAAAAAAATGGAAAACAAAATAATTAATGTATGTAGCGTTTTAGATTGTGAAAACCCTAAGTTTAACTCTAAGCAGAAGGAGGCAAACCATTCGACACATTTTTTCCAATATCTTTGTAGGGGCTGCTAGATGGATGTTGCTGGAGGTACAAAGTCGGTACTGTATTTATGCTACAGATGAGAAATTAGACTCACAGGGATTAGGCATCTGCTACAGGACACCTGACTTGTGCGGCATTCAGCACCAGGCATCTAAGAGCTGAGCCAAGGGTATATCATATTTGCATTATACCAAACTCAGCATTTCCTCACATAGGGTAAATTTGAACTGTCTATGGGAACGGGTTCTTTTTTTTTTTTTAACATCTTTATTGGACTATAATTGCTTTACAATGTTGTGTTAGTTTCTGCTGTATAACAAAGTGAATCAGCTATACATATACATATATCCCCATATCTCCTCCCTCTTGCATCTCCCTCCTACTTTCCCTATCCCACCCCTCTAGGTGGTCACCAACCAATGAGCTGATCTCCCTGTGCTATGCGGCTGCTTCCCACTAGCTATCTATTTTACATTTGGTACTGTATATATGCCCATGCCTCTCTTTCACTTCATCCCAGCTTATCCTTCCCCCTCCCCATGTCCTCAAGTCCATTCTCTACGTCTGTGTCTTTATTCCTGTCCTGCCCCTGTCCTGGCTCTTCAGAACCATTTTTTTAAATTTTAGATTCCATATATACATGTTAGCATACAGTATTTGCTTTTCTCTTTCTGACTTACTTCGCTCTGTATGACAGACTCTAGGTCCATCCACCTCACTACAAATAACTCAAATTTCCTTTCTTTTTATGGCTGAGTAATATTCCATTGTATATATGTGCCACATCTTCTTTATCCATTCATCTGTTGATGGACACTTAGGTGGCTTCCACGTTCTGGCTATTGTAAATAGAGCTGCAGTGAACATTGTGGTACGTGTCCCTTTTTGAATTATGGTTTTCTCAGGGTATATGCCCAGTAGTGGGATTGCTGGGTCATATGGTAGTTCTATTTTTAGTTTTTTGAGGAACCTCCATACTGTTCTCCATAGTGGCTGTATCAGTTTACATTCCCACCAACAGTGCAAGAGGGTGAGAACGTGTTCTTATAGGGCAAGGAAGAGCAACAGATCTTAAGAATTATGAGGACATTTTGCTTATGTCTATAGGATAATGAACTAATATAGGTGATGTTTGGAGAATCATTACTGAGGATAAGGAAAGTAGCTGTATATCAATATGATTTGTCCAATTTAAAGATTTGCTTTATTCCTCGATGGCAGATCTATGTTATAAAAAATCTAACTACTACCCTTTCCTGGGATCTCAACTAAAATGATTTATCTTCTTGAGGCTGTTTCTGACATCTCCATGTTTTCAGACAAAAATCAATAATTCCTTTATCCTTTATAATAAAAGTAATGAATATTCTTGAAAAATGAATAGATTTAATATATTGTAGTATAATCATTGACTTACATGTCCAATATAATAAACCGAGCACTCCATTACAATAAAGACAATATCTAATATGCCTTTTCATATATACAGTTTAGCATATTAATGTGAATATGATAAATGCTCAATAAAAAATTTATAGGATGAATCAATGTAGTAACAAATTTTATAATTAGGAAAATAAGCAATAAAAAAGAAATGTAGGGCTTCCCTGGTGGCTCAGTGGTTGAGAGTCTGCCTGCCGATGCAGGGGACACGGGTTCATGCCCCGGTCCGGGAAGATCCCACATGCCGCGGAGCGGCTGGGCCCGTAGGCCATGGCCGCTGAGCCTGCGCGTCCGGAGCCTGTGCTCCGCAATGGGAGAGGCCACAACAGTGAGAGGCCCGCGTTCTGCAAAAAAAAAGAAAAAGAAAAAAAAAAAAAAGAACCAGAAAGTTTTGAAGATAAATGGTGGACTTTAATTTCTTGTTTTTATGTGAAGCTGAAAATTGACAAAGTTTTAAAATAAAGCGAGTAACACAACTTGGCTTTCTGGTACATAGTTTAGTGTTGAATACACTGCTTCTCCAGGGGCAGATGACTCTTGTGAAGATTTTTAAAAAGATATATTTTCCTTGAGTTTTATTGATTTCATGACAAGGAATTTAAGCTTAAAAGGAGGGGGAGAAAAAAATGATCTGATATTATCTGTAATATTGGTAGGCTGAAGGAAATCTTGTCTGTCAAGTGATAAAGAAAATCAATAGAAGGAAGCCTCAGCAGTTCTTGGGAGAAATTATTGTAAAGTGTGTCAGAAATCATATTCATGACTTTGGATGGCACAACATATGGGTCAGAGAGAACATGAACTTGAAATTTAAATCTAAGTAGAAAAACACAATCACCAAGGTATCATGAAGTTCTGAGAGTTAGAATAGGGGCATGTAGAAATGTACATTTTACCAAAGGAACATGTCTAACAGAAAATGTGCCAGTTATTGATTGCCATGGATAGAAAGGCATGTAACTATGTACACCTTCATATGCCTAAGAGTATAAGCATGGTAGAGTACATGTAAGTGAGGAAGAGAGTAATGAAGAGACAAAGAAAGAAATGAGGAGTCTGAAAGAGAGACATAAACACAGAAAGAGAGAGGGAAGAAAGAAGAGAGATTGCAGGAGAAAGAGAATAAAGGAAAGAGGGAAGAACAAACGATGAGAAAGAGAAAAGGAGAGTGGGTACTGAGGGAGAGAGGGAAGGAAAGAGGAAGGTGGGGAAAAGCAGGCGAGAGAGAGAGAGAGAGAGAGGCAGAGAGGGACTAAAGTTATTCCCGTCAGACGGAAAAGAATAGATGATCTAAACAGAAGATGTTTGTGTCTCCAATAACAGTCTGTGGTATGGAAGGCTATATTTTAAAAGATGTGTTTGGATGAGTTCCTCTACTAAAGTAAGAATTATAATTATCTTCAAGTAAGTATTTGGAGTGAGTGTTTGAAAAAGAGATTGGAATTTTTGTGGTCTTCGAGGATAAAATTGGGATAAATAGATGGAACATATAAGAAAGGATTTTTTTTCTTCATTTACTACAGTCATTTACAGTTTGAGCTATTCAAAAACAGTGCATCGTACTTCATGAGATAGTATTTTCCCACCACGAGAAGTTTCAAGAAACTGTTTGACTCTTTCTCTTGAATTCTGAAGAAGAAATGCATACATTTATCAGGAGGTTGTTTCAGGTGCTTCTAAGATCACTTACAGCCCACGAATTTATGGAACACCTCGCTAAGATCAGAGATATTTCTTGTGTGTTTCTCCAATCTCTGTGATTACCTTGTATCTTCATTCATCGTTTCTGTCATGTTTCCCCCCTGAGCGAAATGTCCCTTCTGCTTATCAGATATTTTTCTCCATCTGTACCCCTCATTTATCCTCTTCAACCTCCCTGCTGTTCCTCAGCTTACCCCTATTAACTTCTTCTAATTCACCCAAAAATATACCGGCTTCCACTGCCTTTTAAAAACATTCTCTGAGATTGGTCAGTGCCTCAAACCAGCGCGCCATTTCTCTCCTACTTCACCGCTAGCTTCTCTTGCTCCCAGATCCACACCACTCACTTACTCTGACTCTTTGCAGTTTGGTTTCTGTTTCAGAAGTTCAATGAAGTCTATTTTTATAGGTCACAGTTGACTTACTAATTTCAGTTGTATAATCTTCCACTGATTAAGATTTGACAGGGAAGATTCACTATATCGGGAAGAGATTTTTTTTTTAATTAGATAAATTCAGACATAGAATTGGTTGCATTATAAGGAAATAATTTTCCCATCACTGGTGTTTCTGATGATGTACACAATCTCCCGTCCCTAAATTATCTGCTTTTTTTTTTTTTTTTTTTTTGCGGTATGCGGGCCTCTCACCGCTGTGGCCTCTCCCGTTGCGGAGCACAGGCTCCAGACACGCAGGCTCAGCGGCCATGGCTCACGGGCCCAGCCGCTCCACGGCACGTGGGATCTTCCCGGACTGGGGCACGAACCCGTGTCTCCTGCATCGGCAGGCGGACTCTCAACCACTGTGCCACCAGGGAAGCCCGAATTATCTGCTTTTGATAAGTGTTCTCCCCACTGTGTATTCTGGATGATACCAGATGAGGTGTACTGAAGGCAAGCAGTATGAACACTTTCTTACTAACTCAAGTATAGTATGATTTATTGGAAAGATCTTGAGGGCTCTGGGAATTCTGGGGGTCCTAGGAACCAAGGTGACTGGGGATATAAAGTACAGCACTGCTCTAGTGAGAACAGGCTCTTCAGTCCCTGCTCCTCAGATTAATACCTTTCCTTTGGTTTTAGCAGCACTATTTCAAGGTCCAATGTTTTTCCAGACTTGGAGCTAGCACACAGCCTGACTCCTTCCCTTTCCCATTTTAAAGGAAGATCTGACCCCTTCATTTCCTATAAAGGAAGATAAGAACTTGGATTTGCATTTAATGGGAGAGAGTTTTTAAAAAGCCACACATAAGAAACTGACTTGCTATTATGAAAGGAGAATGTATGGTGAGCAGGAAAAACTGACACATGTCCACTTCAGAAACAGAAAAAGTACCTTTTACTCTTTCCCCAGTTAAAACCTGACCTTGAGTAAGACAAAGTGTCAGAAGAATGGTTTTTAAATAACTACTAATGACCTTGGATCTCATTGTAAGCCTCATTAGGCAGGGTAAAGATTGAAAACTCTTCTGTCAATCCCAGAGGCTCTGGGAACCACTATACTATCACACCTGGTCTTTTGGGAAAAGCTCACCACAAATAATATGTATTACTGTTGTAGTATTATGTATTATGTAGTTATGTATATTACTGCCCCCCTCTGTATCTTTCCACTCTGTTCTCCCTTCACTGTTACTCATTTTACGTCCCTAGGGATGTGAGCTTCTCACATCACTGACCCTGCGCCAGTCTTTGCCACAGCCCTGGGAATCACTGACGCTGCTAATTCTCAGCTGTGGCACACATTTCTAATGCACAGTGTGTAGGTTTGTGGTTGCTGCACTAACTGCTTCTCAGCATCTTAGCTAGTACCCTTAGCTGGAGGCCCAAATATTTAATCAACGGCCTTTACTGTTGACTCATGTTATACCTCCTGGTCTTAGGTTTTTCTTCCTCTTCTTCCTTTCATGACTTTTGCTGCCAACTCGGTCCATTCCCATAAAGCAAGGGATGGACTGAGCATGACTTCCCTAAGGAAATGAGGAAGGGAAAGAAACCGTCAGTCACTGAGTGCCTGATTTTCCCAGATCCTTCACGTATGCCTTTGAAGTCAGTTATCTCTGAAATCTTATAAGAAAAGTGTTATTACTCCAAACCAGTTGATAGGAGAGCTAAATCTGGGTAATAGAACCTTTTCAAGGTCTCAAGTTGTTTACCTGACTACACACCACCTGATTTCCTTCCTATCACACTGCCCTTCTAAGCGAACTCACTCTGGGGGAAAGGAGGTTCGTGCTAACCCCGGCTGCGTGGCATAATGCAGTCCAGAGGTCTTCAGAGACATTGTGCGGGGAGGCCCAGAGAAGAGCTGCCGCTAGTGGTCGTTTCGCTCTCAGATTCCTGAGAGGAAACACAAAGACAACTGAATCACCCAGACTTCTGTTGTTTATGTGAATGATACTTCTGTCTACCTCCTCCAGGGGAGAGGGACCTTAAAATCCATTGTTGAGCTTATCTAGACCTTTGATTTTTGTGTGAGAAATCATGAAGCTCATTGCACTCATCATAATTTTTGTTGAATATGACCTCCCAGGAACACTTCATTATTTCAAACAAATGTAATTTTTTAATTTAAAAAGCCATTTAAGTGTAGCATGGATTTTTGGAACCACACAAAAGAAAAAATGCATTAGCACTTGCACATTTGGGAAAATTTCAGAGAAGTGGATGTGATATTAACTGGGACACAGGCACCAATGCATGGGGTCAAGGTTGTGTTATCAGAGCAGAGATTCGAAAAATTGTATTTCCAGGTTCTCAGATATAAGATTAGAGAATTCAGCATGTCAAAGTAGAGCAGAAATTAGCTAAGACAGTAAAAAGAAATGAACAATTTGGTGATGGTGATGGTGGAGGGGAGCTGACATACCTCCTATTTTTCACTGACTTTAATTAATTAATTAATTTTAAACATCTTTATTGGAGTATAATTGCTTTAAAATGCTGTGTTAGTTTCTGCTTTATAACTAAGTGAATCAGCTATACATATATATATATCCCCATATCTCCTCCCTCTTGTTTCTCCCTCCCACCCTCCCTATCCCACCCCTCTAGGTGGTCACAAAGCACCGAGCTGATCTCCCTGTGCTATGCGGCTGCTTCCCACTAGCTATCTGTTTTACATTTGGTAGTGTATATGTGTCCATACCACTCTCTTACTTCGTCCCAGCTTACCCTTCCCCCTCCCCATGTCCTCAAGTCCATTCTCTACATCTGTATCTTTATTCCTGTCCTGGATTCTTCAGAACCATTTATTTTTTAGATTCCATATTTATGTGTTAGCATACGGTATTTGTCTTTCTCTTTCTGACTTCACTCTGTACGACAGACTCTAGGTCCATCCACCTCACTTCAAAGAACTCAATTTCCTTTCTTTTTATGGCTGAGCAATATTCCATTCTATATATGTGGCACATCTTCTTTATGCATTCATCTGTTGATGAACACTTAGGTGGCGTCCATGTCCTGGCTATTGTAAATAGAGCTGCAATGAACATTGTGATACATGACTCTTTTTTTTTTTTTTTTTGCAGTACGCGGGCCTCTCACTGTTGTGGCCTCTCCCGTTGTGGAGCACAGGCTCCAGACGCGCAGGCCCAGCGGCCATGGCTCACGGGCCCAGCGGCTCTGCGGCATGCGGGATGCTCCCGGACCGGTGCACGAACCCGTGTCCCCTGCATCAGCAGGCGGACTCCCAACCACTGCGCCACCAGGGAAGCCCCATGACTCTTTTTGAATTATGGTTTTCTCAGGGTATTTGTCCAGTAGTGGGACTGCTAGGTCATATGGTAGTTCTATTTGTAGTTTTTTGAGGAACCTCCATACTGTTCTCCATAGTGGCTGTATCAACTTACATTCCCACCAACAGTGCAATAGCTTTCTCTTTTCTCTAAACCCTCTCCAGCATTTTTTGTTTGTAGATTTTTTGATGATAGACATTCTGACTGGTGTGAGGTGATACCTCACTGTAGTTTTCATTTGCATTTCTCTAATGGTTAGTGATGTTCAGCATCCTTTCATGTGTTTGTTGGCAATCTGTATATCTTCTTAGAAGAAATGTCTATTTAGGTCTTCTGCCCATTTTTGGATTGGATTTTTTTGTTTTGTTTTGTTTTTCTTTTTTGATATTGAGCTGCATGAGCTGCTTTTAAATTTTGGAGATTAATCCTTTGTCAATTGCTTCATGTGCAAATATTTTCTCACACTCTGAGGGTTGTCTTTTCACCTTGTTTATGGTTTCCTTCGTTGTGCAAAAGATTTTAAGTTTCATTAGGTCCCATTTGTTTATTTCTGTTTTTATTTCCATTTCTCTAGGAAGTGGGTCAAAAAGGATCTTGCTGTGATTTATGTCATAGAGTGTTCTGCCTATGTTTTCCTCTAAGAGTTTTATAGCGTCTGGTCTTACATTTAGGTTTTAATCCATTTTGAGTTTACTTTTGTGTATGGTGTTAGGGAGTGTTCTAATTTCATTCTTTTACATGTAGCTGTCCAGTTTTCCCAGCACCACTTATTGAAGAAGCTGTCTTTTCTCCATTGTATATTCTTGCTTCCTTTATCAAAAATAAGGTGACCAGGGCCTCCCTGGTGGCGCAGTGGTTGAGAGTCCGCCTGCCGATGCAGGGGATACGGGTTCGTGCCCCAGTCTGGGAGGATCCCATATGCCGCGGAGCGGCTGGGCCCGTGAGCCATGGCCGCTGGGCCTGCGCATCCGGAGCCTGTGCTCCGCAACGGGGGAGGCCACAACAGTGAGAGGCCCGCATACCGCAAAAAAAAAAAAAAAAGAAAAAAAAAATAAGGTGACCATAGGTGTGTGGGTTTATCTCTAGAATTTCAGTCCTGTTCCATTGATCTATATTTCTGTTTTTGTGCCAGTACCATACTGTCTTGATTACTGTAGCTTTGTAGTTTAATTTGAAATCTGGGAGCATGATTCCTTCAGCTCCGTTTTTCTTTCTCAAGATTGCTTTGGCTATTCGCGGTCTTTTTTGTTTCCATACAAGTTGCAAAATTTTTTGTTCTAGTTCTGTGGAAAATGCCATTGGTAGTTTGATAAGGATTGCATTGAATCAGTGGATTGTTTTGGGTAGTATAGTCATTTTTCACAGTGTTGATTCTTCCAATCCAAAAACTCGGTATATCTCCCCATCTGTTTGTATCATCTTTAATTTCTTTCATCAGTATCTTATCGTTTTCTGCATACAGGTCTTTAGTCTCCTTAGGTAGGTTTATTCCTAGGTCTTTTATTCTTTTTGTTGCAATGGTAAATGGGGGTGTTTCCTTAATTTCTCTTTCAGATTTTTCATCATTAGTGTTTAGGAATGCAAGAGGTTTCTGTGCATTAATTTTGTATCTTACTACTTTACCAAATTCACTGATTAGCTCTAGTAGTTTTCTGGCAGCATCTTTAGGATTCTCTATGTATAGTATCATGTCTTCTGCAAACAGTGACCGTTTTACTTCTTCTTTGTTAATTTGGATTCCTTTATTTCTTTTTCTTCTCTGATTGCTGTGGCTAAAACTTCCAAAACTATGTTGAATAATAGTGGTGAGAGTGGATAACCTTGTCTTTTTCCTGATCTTAGAGGAAATGGTTACAGTTTTTCACCAATGAGAATGATGTTGGCTGTGGGTTTGTCACATATGGCCTTTATTATGTTGAGATAAGTTCCCTCTATGCCTCCTTTCTGAGGGTTTTTATCATAAATTGGTGTTGAATTTTGTCAAAAGCTTTTTCTGCATCTATTGAGATGATCATATGGTTTTTCTCCTTCAATTTGTTTATATGGTTTATCACATTGATTGATTTGCGTATATTGAAGAATCCCTGCACTCCTGGAATAAATCCCACTTGATCATGGTGTTTGATCCTTTTAACGTGCTGTTAGATTTTGTTTGCTAGTATTTTGTTGAGGATTTTTGCACTATGTTCATCAGTTATATTGGCCTGCAGTTTTCTTTCTTTGTGACATCTTTGTATGATTTTGGTATCAGGGTGATGGTGGCCTTGTAGAATGATTTTGGGAGTGTTCCTCCCTTTACTATATTTTGGAAGAGTTTGAGAAGGGTAGGTGTGATATCTTCTCTAAATGTTTGATAGAATTTGCCTGCGAAGCCATCTGGTCCTGGGCTTTTGTTTGTTGGAAGATTTTTAATCACAGTTTCAATTTCAGTGCTTGTGATTAGTCTGTTTATATTTTCTGTTTCTTCCTGGTACAGCCTTGGAAGGTTGTGCTTTACTAAGAATTTGTCCATTTCTTCCAGGTTTACCTTTTTTTTTTTTTGGCATATAGTTGCTTGTAGTAATCTCTCATTATGCTTTGTGTTTCTGCAGTGTCAGTTACTTCTCCCTCTAATTCTATTGATTTGAGTCTTCTCCCATTTTTTCTTAGTGAGTCTGGCTAATGGTTTATCAATTTTGTTTATGTTTGCAAAGAACCAGCTTTTAGTTTTATTGATCTTTGCTATTGTTTCCTTCATTTCATTTTCATTTGTTTCTGGTCTGATCTTTATGATTTCTTTCCTTCTGCTAACTTTGGGGTTTTTTTGTTCTTCTTTCTCTAATTGCTTTAGGTGTAAGGTTAGGTTGTTTATTTGAGTTGTCTCTTGTTTCTTGAGGTAGGGTTGTATTGCTATAAATTTCCCTCTTAAAACTGCTTTTGCTGCATCCCATAGGTTTTGGGTTGTCATGTTTTCATTGTCATTTGTTTCTAGCTATTTTTTGATTTCCTCTTTGATTTCTTCAGTGATCCCTTGGTTATTTAGTAATGTATTCTTTAGCCTCCATGTGTTTGTATTTTTTTTTTACAGATTTTTTCCTGTAATTGGTATCTACTCTCATAGCATTGTGGTCCAAAAAGATATTTGATACAATTTCAATTTTCTCAAATTTACCATGGCTTGATTTGTGATGCAAGATATGATGTATCCTGGAGAATGTTCCATGGACACTTGAGAAGAAAGTGTATTCTGTTGTTTTTGGATGGAATGTCCTATAAGTATCAGTTAAGTCCATCTTGTTTAATGTATCATTTAAAGCTTGTGTTTATTTATTTACATTTTAGATGATCTGTGCATTGGTGAAAGTGGGGTATTAAAGCCCCCTACTATGATTGTGTTACTGTCGATTTCCCCTTTTATGGCTGTTAGCCTTTGCCTTATATGTTGAGGTTCTCTTATGTTGGGCGCATAAATATTTACAACTGTTATATCTTCTTCTTGGATTGATCCCTTGATCATTATGTAGTGTCCTTCTTGGTCTATTGTAATAATCTTTATTTTAAAGTCTATTTTGTCTGAAATGAGAATTGCTACTCCAGCTTTCTTTTGGTTTCTTTTGCCTGGAATATTTTTTCCATCCTCTCACTTTCAGTCTGTATGTGTCTCTAGGTCTGAACTGGGTCTCTTGTAGACACCATATATATGGGTTGTGTTTTTGTTTCCATTCAGCCAGTCTGTGTCTTTTGGTTGGAGCATTTAATCCATTTTCATTTAAGGTAATTATCGATATGTATGTTCCTGTTACCATTTTCTTAATTGTTTGGGGTTTGTTTTTGTAGGTCTTTTCCTTCTCTTTTGTTTCTTGCCTAGAGAAGTTCCTTTAGCATTTGTTGTAAAGCTGGTTTGGTGATGCTGAATTCTCTTAGCTTTTGCTTGTCTGTAAAGGATTTAATTTTTCCCTTGAATCTGAATGAGATCCTTGCTGGGTAGAGTAATCTTGGTTGTACCTTTTTCCCTTTCATCACTTTAAATATGTCTTGCCACTTCCTTCTGTCTTGCAGAGTTTCTGCTGAAAGATCAGCTGTTAACCTTATGGAGATTCCCTTGTATGTTATTTGCTGGTTTTCCGTTGCTGCAGTGGTGGGCTGCACAAGCTCCCAGGAGGGGAGGTGTGGATAGTGACTTGTGCTTGCAAACAGGCTTCTTGGTGGCTGCAGCAGCAGCCTTAGCGTCTCATGCCCGTCTCTGGTGTCCACGCTGGTAGCTGTGACTGGCGCCCATTTCTGGAGCTCGTTTAGGCAGTGCTCTGAATCCCCTTTCCTCGTGCACCCTGAAACAATGGTCTCTTGCCTCTTCAGCAGGTCCAGACCTTTTCCTGGACTCCCTCCCCACTATCTGTGGTGTGCTAGCCCCCTTCAGGCTGTGTTCATGTAGCCAGCCCCAGTCCTCTCCCTGGGATCCTACCTCTGAAGCCGGAGCCTCAGCTCCCAGGCCCCACCCGCCCCAGCTGCGTGAGCAGACAAGCTTCTCAGGCTGGCGAGTGCTGGTCAGCACCAATCCTGTGTGTGAGAATCTCTCCACTTTGCCATCTGCACCCCTATTACTGCACTCTCCTTCGTGGCTCCGAAGCTTCCCCCCCCGCCCCGCTAACTCCTGTCTGCACCAGTGAAGTGACTTCCTAGTGTATGGAACCTTTTCCTCCTTCACAGCTCCCTCCCAGAGGGGGCAGGTCCCGTTTCTATTCTCTTGTCTCTGTTTTTTTCTTTTTTCTTTTGCCCTACCCAGGTATGTGGGGAGTTTCTTGCCTTTTGGGAAGTCTGAGGTCTCCTGCCAGTGTTCAGTCGGTGTTCTGTAGGAGTTGTTCCACATGTAGATATATTTCTGATGTATATGTCAGGAGGAAGGTGATCTCCATGTCTTGCTCCTCTACCTGCTTAAAGGTCTCCTCCTTCACTGACTTTAAAAAATGTTTATTATTTATAAATTAATTCTATGCATTTTAATTAGCATATCAAAATTGACGCTGGAATATTTTGTCATGTAATAGTAATTCCATAAACACTTATTTAATTCAACCTTTATTCAATGTCCTATACAGAGGTGTTCAACACTTAAACATTTTATGTGAATAATTCTTATATTAGAGGCATTAAATTGTAGTAGAAAAAAGAGTGCTTTAATGTTGCTAAATATTTAAGTGCTCTCCTCAGCTTGATTCTGAAACCCTATTACTGCTTTCTTTAAGAGAGCAGTAAATTGTGAATAAATTTAGCCTTGTTGCTCTTCAAAATGAAAATATGATAAAAAGGAGTAAGGCATTCCATCTTTTGGTTTATGATGAGGATTAGGATTTGTCCTTTGGCTAGAGTCAATGTGGAAAATAAATTCTAGATGCCACATTGCTTTTCAAAAGATTGTTTCTGCAGTATACTTTTGCATGCAACTCTTGCTGTACAGGAAATGGAAGAGTCATGTTAAAATAAAGAACTTTGGAATGTGTGTGAGGGGGCTGGGGCGGGGGGCAGAAACGTGGGGTTATTGAACTGAGAGTTCAGGAGAGGTCCTGAACTAAAGGGAGACTCTTTCAGATCAGGAAAAATTGTGAAGTAGGTGTTTTTACTCACAAAAGTATTCAAATTATGTGCCATTTGAAATCATATGTTCACCTGTCCCTGAGTCTATGCTCTCCCAATCTATCTAAAGCCTACATGAGGAACCCACTAGAACAAAAGCCCCACCTCTTCCTCAAAGTTGCTCTAACAAAGTCAAGGTATTCATTATGGAAAAATATTTGGGTGTAGGAAATTTCTCATAATAGCCTTTAAATCATGTGCGTGACCATACTGGACAGCAAACATTATTCCTAAAAACCTTATTTTTACTCATCTTTTGTTCTGTAATTGCATAAGAAAGGTATTTTCATACAATAGGCATATGTGTTGAATGAAATTCCTGGGACCCAGATTGAAGAGGACTAAGAAATGGAAACAAATGAATGTAAGACTTAAGGGATCCTAGAGGAAGAGATGAGGTGTTAGAAATAGGAAGAATGTGAAAGAGTCCATGGTAGTTACCAAACACTGCTTCCTGGGTTAGTCTGCTGATTTCCTCTCCTTCTGCTATCTGTGAATAACTGGCCCATGCATTGTCTTTCTTAGACTCTGGGAGGGTCTTCCTTATCTGTGATTCTCACGGTCTAATCTGAAGTCCATGATGGAGAGATACCTCATGGGGGCTGGTACAGGCATGGGACAGAGGGTAACTAAAAATTAAATGATCACAGTCTTTGTAAAGGTCTGTAATTTCTGTGGCAGTATAACTTCCTCAAGCTTTGGCAGCCTTCATGTCTATTTGCTTTCAATAAACTGTACATGAAGTTAATCAGACATGTTGTTTTAAAACTTGATGGATCTCCTCTTTTATTTACTGGAGCTCTTGTTTGCGTGTCTCTCTCCCTGTCAATTTAATGGCAATTACCTTGAGGCCATGTGAAATAACAGACTTGGGGAAGAAGGAGATACCCTTAAGTAGGTTGGTACCATTGGGCTGGCTTGTATTAGAAAATCATCTCTTTTATTTCTTGGGTTACACATACAGTTGGCTTTTCTAATCCTGCAAAGCTGCAAATTATTGGACTGTCAGCCATTTTAAGTGGCAGTCCATAGCAGAGAGAGCTTCCTTTAGTGAAATTATATTCTCTTTTATTTTTCTCAGTATTTGGCCAACTTGCACCTCAGCATATCTCCTGATATCTTGTTAAAAGCATCAAGAAGCAGCCAAGGTGTATCAGTATTGTGAATTTTTTCCACCCTGTTAGCTACAGACTTATTAGGCAAAGTTTATACTCCAAAATTCTCAATTTAACTCTATCAGAAATTCATTTGAACTCTTCCATCATCCTCATATTCCATCATGTACCATGTGTAACATATTTTAATTTCTAATTACTTCTCAAATGCCATAATAATTTCCTATCTCCCTATAACCATGTGGTCAAGCTCTTTAGAAGAATGCTGACTGGAGGCAGAAATCATTTAGAAAATAAATTATTTTTTTGACAAACTATATTCAAATGATAATCAGGCAGTGACTCTATATCATGAATGTGTGGTTAGTTGAAAATACATCTGCATTAGTTATTTCCCAAGGCTGATATTCAGCTGTATGAAATAGAAGAATAATATACTAATCTGCATAAAATATATCCTTAAATTGAGAGAGTCTGTAATTTCTTTTATTTAGATCCTAAAAGTGTCTACTAATGTCTTCCTGTATGAGCTATGGCAATGAAGATAAATAGGTTTTGATTGGTTAATTTAACAAATATTTACTTTTGTGTATTGTTTATTCTGCACCCACACTGTGCTGCATCCTGAGAATACATTAGGAAAGACAGACAGGGAGGCAGGGCCTGATAGAAAGATGGATTTTAAAGTGATAAAGACACATCTGGATTTATAATTACAAAATTTAAAAAATGTTATGATAAAAAAGGATGCTTGACATCAATGAAGATAACAGAGAGGAAGATCTATTTCAGACTGGGTTATCAGAGCAGACTGATCCAAGAGAGTGCTGTTTAATGCACTTTATTTGTTTATTTTAACTTCACATTCTTGTATTTTATGGACATGCATTTTGGAATCCATTTATTAGAACAAGTGTATGAGATATATTCTAAACAGGTTAAACAGAAGTTTCAGTGTAACTGCTTTGCATAAAAATTTCAGAGAAGTCCTATAATATTAGGAACTCATTTCAAAATATTTTCATAATCCAAATAACTGAAAAAAAATCTTACACTATTTTTCATTATACTTTTCTCTCTGCTTCTATCTTTGCCTTCTCCAAACCAAGTCAAATCAAAGTGTTTTTTGTAATATTTTAAAAATCACATCACTTCTTTGCTTAAAGCCCTTCAACACTTTATTTTGAACTCAGAATCAACCGAAATCCCTTCTTCTGGGCTACGAAATCTCTTGTATGATTTCTGTCCATTGCCCTCCAATCATACCTCCCCATTTCTTCTCATATGCTTCTCTAAGAAATGTGATTAGCTAACACTTGGAAAAAGTGTTGGAAAAAGCAATTTGGCTGCATATATTAAAATGAAAATTGTATAATCATTTTGACCCACTATTTTTCGTTTATGGAAATGTAGAAATGATGGTACTGGTAATAAAAGCTATGTACATGGATGTTTAATGCAAAAGTTCTTTGTTACAGTAAAAATCAGTTAACAAACCCTGAAAACAATCTTAATGTTCATCAATTTGTGAAAGACTCTGGAAAATTATTTTAAGGAAACCATTTTTGCCAACTATTAAAAACATATTTGGCATTGATTTTAGAATGCATTTTTACAGGTATCTGAGAATGAAATTGTCAGGACAAAGATCCAGTGCTGTATGATAGAGCGGAGTTGTCACACTGGAGATGAGAAAATGTCTCTGGCAGATCCATATCAACTAGACACATGGTTTTCCTCCATTTCCCGAGTCTCCCTGCTAGCCAAGCTGAGTGTGAACTAGTGGAGAAGGTAATATTCATTCCAGCTTGAGCTTGGAAAGAGAAGTCATGAGAGAAAGATGAGAAAAGGAAGAGAGAAATGACAAGAAATAACCTGTTAGAGAAAGAATGTTAAAGTAAGAGATGCATGCTTTAAAGTGTCATACAGAGTCAAGTAAGTCAAAAAGAGAAAAACAAATACTGTATATTTATGCATATATGTGGAATCTAGAAAAGTGGTATAGATGAACTTATTTGCAAAGCAGAAATAGAGCCACAGACGTAAGCAACAAACATATGGACACTAGGGGGGAAAGGGGCGGGGGTGGGATGAATTGGGCGATGGGGATTGACATGACATATGAAGTTTTATTTGGGCATTCAGCCAGTGATTCTGGCTGAGGGCTGTACATCATCAAATTTGATAATGAATAATGACAGGCTACGTACTAAGATTAAAATTAAAGTTTAGAAGACTATCATAGCAATTCTGTAGATAAATAAAAGGCAGAGATATGGAAGAGCCTTATTTTTTGTGGGTTCAATGTAGTGTTTAGAAAATCAGGTCAGAATAGTAGCTCAGATACACAGATTTCTGCAAGGGAGTTCTCTGTCAGCTTTGGAGGCTACTAGAGCCTTCTGACCATATTTGTGCTGACAGTTTTCTAAGGCTTCAGCTGATTTTTAATCTGGGAAAGTTCAGTTCTTTGTAGACTTTTCAAAAGTCAGCCTCATATGTGCTTACAGATGTACCTCTATATTCCACAAGTGAGTTTTCAGTGTAGTTGTTAAGAAATAACCACTTATTCGTGGCTGTTTTTTTTAGAATTTCAACATGAGGGATGACAAGCTTCTTTTTAATTAGGAATGTTGTTAAATGCATTAATAGAATTTTAATATTGAATGCACATAATAAAATAACTTAAAAATTATTGTGTATCCAGTTATGGCTAGTGCTAACTTCCATTCTGGAGCTAGCTTTTTGAGGCAAAAATTTGATTTAGGAATTATGTTTTATGAAGAAGAAATACTTGGGAAACTATTGCATTAATATGGTGAAAACAAATTACCTCTGGTTGTAGATGATCTTATATGTAGAAAATCTTAAAGACTCCACAAAACAAAAACAAAAATGAAAACTATTATAACTAATAAACAAATTCAGTAATGTTGCAGGGTACAAAATCAACATACAAAAATCAGTTGCATTTCTGTACATTAACAAATCACCTGGAAAGAAAATATTTAAAAAAATTAATAAAATTAAACAAGGAGTGAAAGACTTGTACACTGAAAACTATAAAACATTGATGCAAGAAATGTTTAAAAGATAAAAATAGGGCTTCCCTCATGGTGCAGTGGTTGAGAGTCCGCTTGCCGATGCAGCGGACACGGGTTCGTGCCCCGGTCTGGGAAGATCCCACATACTGTGGAGCGGCTAGGCCAGTGAGCCATGGCCGCTGAGCCTGCGCGTCCGGAGCCTGTGCTCTGCAACGGGAGAGGCCACACCAGTGAGAGGCCCGCGTACCGCAGAAAAATACAAATAAATAAATAAATAAAAGAAAAAAATAAGATAAAAATAAATGGAAAGATATCCCATGTTCATAGGTTGGAATAATTAATATTGGTGAGGTGTCCATTGATCTACAGATTCAATACAATTCTTACCAAAATCTCAATGGCATTTATTACAGAAATTTTTTAAAATCCTAAAATTCACATGAAACTTCAAAATACCCTGAGTACTAAAAACAACTTTGAGAAAGAACAAAGCTGGAGGCATCACACTCCTTGATTTCAAAATATATCACAAGGCTATAGTAATTAAAATAGTACTTTACTGGCATAAAGACAAACATGCAGACCAATGGAACATTTGGATGATCCAGAGCCATTTCACTGTGAGAACAAAATATGAAGGAATATGTTGAAAAGAAATATTCCTGTGCATAAAATAAAGAAAATATTAAAAGGCAGAAAGCAGTCAATTCTAGCAAAACAAGTATAAAAATATCATACATGTATTAGAGAAGGAAAGAAACCAAGTTAAAAGTAAGTTTGAAATTTCAGGAATTCAGCTGAACCCTCCTGAAAGGAATAAGACAATGGCAGAAGGAATTAATTGTGAGAGGCACTTTCCATGACTGTAGAGAAAAAGCAACATAAAGTAATTTATGCTTCAGTGCTTGGAAGATTCAAACACTGGGTAAAAATACACATATTAAAGAGAACATGCACAAATAGTGGTTCTTATAGGTTCCTTTTGGAAAAGTTTCAGAAGCATCAAATAGCAGCTCCAGATCATGAGTCTGAAGGTGATTTTCCAACTAAGACAAGTAAAGGGATGAAGAAGAATCATTTCTAAGAGTTGAGTCTTGTGGGGTTGAAGTCTTCCTAAATTAAGAGGCAGTGGAACCAACCACTGTGGCCCAGGAACTTGAAAGGTTGCTCAGAAAATTAATAAATCATGCCTGAGAAAGACACTAACCTCAGTGTAACATTGGATCAGAAAAATGTGAGTCGGGATAAATAGCAATTTCTGCTTTTGGTTGTAAAAGGGAGGCACTTCAAATATGATCTGCAGGGAGACCTTCAAGATCACGGAGGAGTAAGAGGTGGAGATCACCTTCCTCCCAACAAATACATCAGAAATACATCTACATGTGGAACAACTACAGAACACCTACTGAATGCTGGCAGAAGCACTCAGACCTCCCAAAAGGCAAGGCATTCCCCACATACCTGGGTAGGGCAAAAGAAAAAAACAACAGAGACAAAAGAATAGGGTCAGGACCTGCACCTCTGGGAGGGAGCTGTGTAGGAGGAAAAGTTTCCACACCCTAGGAAGTCCCTTCACTGGTGGAGATGGGGGTGGCAGGGGGGAAGCTTCGGAGCCATGGAGGAGAGCGCAGCAACAGGGGTACGGAGGGCAAAGTGGAGAGATTCCCACACAGAGGATCAGTGCCGACCAGCACTCACCAGCCCAAGAGGCTTGTCTGCTCACCCACCAGGGTGGGTGGGGCCTAGGAGCTGAGGCTCGGCCTTCGGAAGTCAGACCCCAGGGAGAGGACTGGGGTTGGCGGCATGAACACAGCCCAAAGGGGTCTAGTGCACCACAGCTAGGAGGGAGGGAGTCTGGGAAAAAGTCTGGACTTGCCTAAGAGGCAAGAGAACATTGTTTCGGGGTGCACGAGGAGAGGGGATTCAGAGCACCCCCTAAAAAGCTCCAGAAATGGGTGCATACCGCAGCTATCAGCATGGACACCAGAGATGGGCATGAAACTCTAACGCTGCTGCTACAGCCACCAAGAAACCTGTGTGCAAGCACAGGTCACTATCCACACTTCCCCTCCCAAGAGGCTGTGCAGCCCACCACTGCCAGGGTCCCGTGACCCAGGGACAACGTCCCCAGGAGAACACATGGTGCACCTCAGGCTGTTGCAACCTCATGTTGGCCTCTGCCACCGCAGGCTTGCCCCACATTCCGTACACCTCCCTCCGCCCGGCCTGAGTGAGCCAGAGCCCCCTAATCAGCTGCTACTTTAACCCTGTCCTGTCTGAGCAAAGAACAGACGCCCTCAGGTGACCTACATGCAGAGGCAGGGCCAAATCCAAAGCTGAACCCCAGGAGATGTGTGAACAAAGAAGAGAACGGGAAATCTCTCCCAGCAGGCTCAGGAGCAGTGCATTAAATCTCCACAATCAACTTGATATAGCCTGCATCTTTGGAATACCTGAACAGACAACAAATCATCCCAAAATTGAGGCGGTGGACTTTGGGAGCAATGATATATATATTCTTTTCCCATTTTCTCTTTTTGTGAGTGTGCATGTGTATGCTTCTTAGTGTGATTTTGTCTGTATAGCTTTGCTTTTACCATTTGTCCTAGGATTCTGTCTCTCTTTTTTTTTTCTTAGTATACTTTTTAATGCTTTTTATCATTGGTGGATTCGTTTTTTGCTTTGGTTGCTCCCTTTCTTTTTTTCTTTTTATTTTTAACTTTTTTATTTTTAATTTTAATAACTTTATTTTCCTTCCTTTCTTTCATTCATTCTTTCTTTCTTTCATCTCACTTTTCTTCTCAGTCACGTGGCTGACAGTGTATTGGTGATCTGGCCGGGTGTCATGCCTGTGCCTCTGAGGTGGGAGAGCCAAATTCAAGATATTGGTCCACCAGAGACCTCCCAGCCCCATGTAATATCAAACGGCAAAAGCTCTCCCAGAGATCTCCATCTCAACGCTAAGACCGAGCTCCACTCAACGACCAGCAAGCTACAGCGTTGGACACCCTATGCCAAACAACTGGCAAGACAGGAACACAACCCCACCCATTAGTAGAGAGGCTTCCTAAAATCATAATAAGGTCACAGACACCCCAAAACAAATCACTGTACGTGGTCCTGCCCACCAGAAAGACAGGATCCAGCCTCATCCACCAGAGCACAGGCACCAGTCCCCTCCACCAGGAAGCCCACACAACCCACTGAACCAAACTTACCCACTGGGGGCAGACACCAAAAACAGTGGGACCTACAAACATGCAGTCTGCAAAAAGGAGACCCCAGACACAGTAAGTTGGGCAAAATGAGAAGACAGAGAAATACACAGCAGATGAAGGAGCAAGGCAAAAACCCACCAGACCTAACAAATGAAGAGGAAATAGGCAGTCTACTTGTAAAAGAATTCAGAGTAATGATAGTAAAGAGGATCCAAAATCTTGGAAATAAAATGGAGAAAATGCAAGAAACATTTAACAAGGACCTAGAAGAACTAAAGAGCAAACAAACAAAGTGAACAGCACAATACATGAAATTAAAAATTCTCTAGAAGGAAACGATAGAGGAATAACTGAGGCAGAAGAACGGATAAGTGAACTGGAAGATAAAATAGTGGAAATAACTACCGAAGAGCAGAATAAAGAAAAAAGCATGAAAACAATTGAGGACAGTCTCAGAGACCACTGGGACAATGTAAAATGCCGAACATTCAAATTATAGGCATCACAGAAGAAAAAGAGGAAAAAAAAATGGACTGAGAAAATATTTGAAGAGATTATAGTTGAAAACTTACTGAATATGAGAAAGGAACTAGTCAATCAAGTCCAGGAAGCACAGAGAGTCCCATACAGGATCAGTCCAAGGAGAAACACGCCATGACACATATTAATCAAACTATCAAAAATTAAATGCAAAGAAAAAATATTAAAAGCAGCAAGGGAAAAGCAACAAATAGCATACAAGGAATCCCCAAAGGTTAACAGCTGATCTTTAAGCAGAAACTGTGCAAGACAGAAGGAAGTGGCAGGACATATTTAAAGTGATGAAAGGGAAAAACCTACAACCAAGATTACTCAGCAAGGGTCTCTTTAAGATTGGACAGAGAAATTAAAACCTTTACACACAAGCAAAAGCTAAGAGAATTCAGCATCACCAAACCAGCTTTACAACAAATGCTAAGGGAACTTCTCTAGGCAGGAAACACAAGAGAAGGAAAAGACCTACATTAACAAACCCAAAACAAGAGAATGGTAATAGGAACATACATATCAATAACTACCTTAAATGTAAATGGATTAAATGCTCCAACCAAAAGACATAGACTGGCTGAATGGATACAAAAACATAACCCATATATATGGTGTCTACAAGAGACCCACTTCAGACGTACCAACACATACAGACTGATAGTGAGGGGATGGAAAAACATATTCCATGCAAATGGAAACCAAAAGAAAGCTGGAGTACCAAATCTCAAATCAGACAAAATAGACTTTAAAATAAAGACTATTACAAGAGACAAAGAAGGACACTACATAATGATCAAGGGATCAATCCAAGAAGAAGATATAACAATTGTAACTATTTATGCACCCAACATAGGAGCACCTCAATACATAAGGCAAATGCTAACAGCCATAAAAGGGGAAATCAACAATAATACAATCATAGTAGGGGACTTTAACACCCCACTTTCACCAATGGACCGATTATCCAAAATGAAAATAAAGAAATACAAGCTTAAATGATACATTAAACCAGATGGACTTAATTGATATTTACAGGACATTCCATCCAAAAGCAACACAATACACTTTCTTCCCAAGTGCTCATGGAACATTCTCCAGGATAGATCGTATCTCGAATCACACATCAAGCCTTCGTAAATTTAAGAAAATCGAAATCATAACAAGTATCTTTTCTCACCACAATGCTATGAGACTAGATATCAAGTAGAGGAAAAAATCTGTAAGAAATACAAACACATGGACACTAAGCAATACACTACTTAATAACGAAGAGATTACTGAAGAAATCAAAGAGGAAATCAAAAAATACCTAGAAACAAATGACAATGAAAACACGACGACCAAAAACCTATGAAATGCAGCAAAAGCAGTTTTAAGAGGGAAGTTTATAGCAATACAATTCTACCTCAAGAAACAGGAAACATCTCAAATAAACAACCTAACCTTACACCTAAAGCAATTAGAGAACAACAACAACAAAAAAAAAAAACCCCAAAGTTAGCAGAAGGAAAGAAATCATAAAGATGAGATCAGAAATAAATGAAAAAGAAATGAAGGAAACACTAGCAAAGATCAATAAAACTAAAAGCTGGTTCTTTGAACAGATAAACAAAATTGATAAACCATTAGCCACATGCAACAAGAAAAAAAGGGAGAGCCTCAGATAAATAGAATTAGAAATGAAAAGGAGAAGTAACAACTGACCTTTGCAGAAATACAAAGGATCATGAGAGACTACTACAAGCACTATATGCCAATAAAATGGACAACCTGGAAGAAATGAACAAATTCTTAGAAAAGCACAACCTTCCAAGACAGAACCAGGAAGAAATAGAAAATATAAACAGACCAATTACAAACACTGAAGTTGAAACTGTGATTAAAAATCTTCCAACAAACAAAAGTCCAGGACCAGATGGCTTCACAGACGAATTCTATCAAACATTTAGAGAAGAACTAACACCTATCCTTCTCAAACTCTTCCAAAATATAGCAGAGGGAGGAACACTCCCAAACTCATTCTATGAGGCCACCATCACCCTGATACCAAAACCAGATAATGATGTCACAAAGAAAGAAAACTACAGGCCATTATCACTGATGAACATAGATGCAAAAATCCTCAACACAACACTAGCAAACAGAATCCAACAGCACATTAAAAGGATCATACACCATAATCAAGTGGGGTTTATCCCAGAAATGCAAGGATTCTTCAGTATACACAAATCAATCAGTGTGATACACCATATTAACAAATTGAAGAATAAAAACCATATGATAATCTCAATAGATGCAGAAAAAGTTTCGACAAAATTCAAGACTGATTTATGATAAAAACCCTCGAGAAAGTAGGCATAGAGGGAACTTACCTCAACATAATAAAGGCCATATATGACAAACCCACAGCCAACATCGTTCTCAATGGTGAAAAATTGAAACATTTCTTCTAAGATCAGGAACAAGACAAGGTTGCCCACTCTCACCACTATTATTCAACATAGCTTTGGAAGTTTTAGCCACAGAAATCAGAGAAGAAAAAGAATTAAAAGGAATGCAAATTGGAAAAGAAGAAGTGAAGCTCTCATTGTTTTCAGATGACATGATACTGTACACAGAGAATCCTAAAGCTGCTACCAGAAAACCACTAGAGCTAGTCAATGAATTTGGTAAAGCAGCAGTATACAAAATTAATGCACAGAAATCTCTGGCATTCCTATACACTAATGATGGAAAATCTGAAAGAAAATTAAGGAAATACTCCCATTTACCACTGCAACAAAAAGAATAAAATACCTAAGCATAAACCTACCTAAGGAGACTAAAGTCCTGTATGCAGAAAACTATAAGACACTGATGAAATAAATTAAAGATGGTACAAACAGATGGAGATATATACCATGTCCTTGGATTGGAAGAATCAACATTGTGAACATGACTATATTACCCAAAGCAATCTACAGATTCAATGCAATCCCTATCAGACTACCAATGGCATTTTCCACAGAGCTCGGAGAAAAAATTTTACAATTTGTAAGGAGACACAAAAGACCCCGAATAGCCAGAGCAATTTTGCGAAAGAAAAACGGAACTGGAGGAATCAGGCTCCCTGACTTCAGACTATACTACAAAGCTACAGTAATCAAGACAGTATGGTACTGGCACAAAAACAGAAATATAGATTAATGGAACAGGGTAGAAAGCCCAGAGATAAACCCACGTGCATATTGTCACCTTATTTTTGATAAAGGAGGCAAGAATATACAATGGAGAAAAGACAGCCTCTTCATTAAGTGGTGCTGGGAAAACTGGACAGCTAGATGTAAAAGAATGAAATTAGAACACTCCCTAGCACCATACACAAAAATAAACTCAGAATGGATTAAAGACCTAAATGTAAGGCCAGACACTATCAAACTCTTAGAGGAAAATATGGGCAGAACACTCTATGGCATAAATCACAGCAAGATCCTTTTTGACCCACCTTGTACAGAAATGGAAAGAAAAACAAAAATAAACAAATGGCACCTAATGAAACTTAAAAGCTTTTGCACAGCAAAGAAACCATAAACAGGACGAAAAGACAACCCTCAGAATGGGAGAAATATTTGCGAATGAAGCAACTGACGAAGGATTAATGTCCAAAATTTACAAGCAGCTCATGCAGCTCAATATTAAAAAAGCAAACAACCCAATCCAAAAGTGGGCAGAAGACCTAAACAGACATTTCTCTAAAGAAGGTATACAGATTGCTAACAAACACATGAAAGAATGCTCGACATCAGTAATCATTACAGAAACGCAAATGAAAACTATAATGAGATATCACCTCACACCAGTCAGAATGGCCATCATCATAAATCTACAAACAATAAATGCTGGAGAGGGTGTGGAGAAAAGGGAACCCTCTTGCACTGTTTATGGGAATGTAAATTGATATAGCCACTATGGAGAACAGTATGGAGGTTCCTTAAAAAACTAAAAGTAGAACTACCATACCACCCAGTGATCCCACTACTGGGCATATACCCTGCGAAAAGCATAATTTCAAGAAGAGTCATGTACCACAATGTTCATTGCAGCTCCATTTACAATAGCCAGGAAATGGAAGCAACTGAGTGTCCTTCGCCAGATGAATGGATAAAGAAGATGTGGTACATATATACAGTGGAATATTACTCTGCCATAAAAATAAATGAAATTGAGTTATTTGTAGTGAGGTGGATGGACCTGGAATCTGTCATATAGGGTGAAGTAAGAGAAAAACAAATACCATATGCTAACACATATATGTGGAATTAATTAAAAATTTCGTTATGAACAACCTAGGGGTGGCTCAGGAATAAAGATGCAGAAGTAGAGAATTGACTTGCGGACAGGAGGAGGGGGAAGGGTAAGCTGGGACAAGGTGAGAGAGTGGCATGGACTTATATATAACACCAAATGTAAAACAGATAGCTAGTTGTAAGCAGTTGTATAGCACAGGGAGATCTGCTTGGTGCTTTGTGATGACCTAGAGGGGTGTGATAGGGAGAGTGTGAGGGAGACACAAGAGGGAGGAGGTACGGGGATGTATGTATATGTATAGCTGATTCACTTCGTTATACAGCAGAAGCTAACACCATTGTAAAGCAATTATACTCTTATAAAGATGTTTTAAAAAATGATCTTTAGCCTGATCGCCTTTTCATTGGAATTTTCTAGACTTCCAAGAAGCTAGCAGCATTTCAGTGCTAAAGTATGAGATAAGATATATATGCATAAGTCAACCTTTTCTGAAGACATAATAGTTGCATATAATAAAAAATAATGCTTTGCAGGGTTGTTGCCTCCAAACAATGTGAATTTATAGGGCATGGATTTTGAATAACAGAAATGGTCTGGTTGTCATTCTGGCCGGGTGACTACATGAGTATGATCTCTGCAGACCCTCTTTCATGTGGTTCCTGCTGTGGATTTGGTAACACTGTGTACTGAATCCTGGGAATATAATTTTGCCTTGGATTACTGTTACAAGGGCTAATGATTGTCCTGTTTTCCAAATTTTAAGGGCAGGGAGATAGCAAATTGAATGTTTGGTGTTTTATTTACCCTTTTAAACTAATAAAAGTGAAACTCTTGAGAGATTTATTTCACCTATAATTTCTCAGGCCCTGAAGGATATACAACCATTAGAAAGAGAGACAGACTATGCTGTTTCTAGCTGCTATAAGGAGCATACTTGTAGTCATCAAGAATACCTCTGAATGAGATGAAATTGAGTAAGAAATTTAGGAGGACATCTTTTTCTCCCAAATGTAACATAAAATTTTGGATTTTAGTTTTTTAACTTCTAAGAACAAAGTAGCTGAATCTAATTGCTTCGGATTTTTATCTTTAAATTTAACTTGAATAAGATTTACATATTTGACCTTTAATTTCTCCCTGAGAATTTTATAATTTCATAGAATTAAAATCGGGGCATATTTAATTTGATATTTTTAAATGGAGTTTATGCTGTGGGTTTTATGCATTTCATATCACTGTTGGTTTCTGAGGTCACAGTACTTTGAAGCTGGCCATGATTTTGGATTAAAAAGGAATAGAATGGAAATGGGATGACTGAGGCGTATGTTTACATGTGTATTTCTCAGCCATGTTAAAGACCGGAGACCAGCAGAGTCCCAGAAGGATGTCCAAAGGACCTGCCTTTGGCATAAGACAAACAGCCTCCTGAAGGTGGAGGCAGGGCTGACTTGATGAATGGCTCACCTCCAACCTCAGGGAGAGCCACACACTTCTTTACAGCAGGAATAGTGATAAGGCACAAATAATTCTAGGACAAAATCTGTCTCGAATGGAAGCAGATCTCAGTGGGACAGGGAAGACATCTTTTCCTGCTTTCTCTTGTTTCTGGAAGAGAGATTTTCGCCAGATCAGCCAAAGCCACTATACCCTTTCTTCTCTTCACCCATAGAGAGGTGACAAGCTTAGGGGATTGGTAAACTTAGGGGAAAAAAAAAAACTAGGTGTACATAGCTCAGTGCTGTCCTCATTTTTCCTTCTGGGAATCAGCTGCTAACAATGAGGACATATTTTGTTTTGCTGGCAAATAAAAGGAGAGTGTCATAATTCTGAGGTTTGGTTGACATCTGTCTCTTACCAAGCTATCCACTTCAATTTTCCTTCAGTAATAAGTGGGTATTTTGACATACAGAGTTGTAATGTATTTTCAAATTATTTAGAATCTGATGAAGAGGTGTGATCTTCACTGTATGATCTTCCCTGGGGGGTGCTGAGCAGTAAGTATTATTATTCATATTTTAAAGAAGGAATAGAAGCACTTAGTTTAAATTATGATGTACAGGATCACACAGATAAGTAGATAAATTGTGACTCAAATCCATGTAATCCTACTCTAGAGACTGTGTTCTTAACAACTATGTTATATTGCCCTGGTGAAAAGTTTAGTTTCTGAAAATGTAGCCGAAAAACAAAACAAAACAAAGGCAATGGAATAAAAGCTCAGGGTACTCAAGAGGGGTGTTGTGAGACTGTTGTCCTAATTTTTCACTCTTTCTTTCCCTTCTAGTCTCAACTCCAATTTCTCCCACCTTCTGGGATAAATTTAGCCAAGGCTTAAGTGTTGGTGGAAAGTGAAACTTTGGGCTCCTTTCTGTAGGTTACTTCGTGAGAGCTGGTTTGGGGCTTTTGTCTCAGTGTGGGAGAGATCCATGTCTGGAGGTTAATAGTGGGTAATACTGAAGAAGGAATAGAAAGTTATGGATCTTGGGAAGAGTTTGACCCACAGAGATCTGAGTCTGCAATAAAGGAAGGTCAAAATTAATCCACTGTGTGTGTGTCTGATCTTTCTGGCTCCCAAGACACTGATAAAGGAGCTTATGCAGCCCAGCCTTGAAAATATAAAGAGCCTGGGAACAGGGATGTGCTTCAAAAATAGGACAGGTAACTGGCCTTCTGATAACTCCTAGCATTTAGACCTTGCCCCACATCTTGTATGGTTTTCTACAACTGAGGAACTGCTGCCATTTAGGATACTCTCCATTCTTCAGCCTTAACGTGTCCACAAAGAAATACAGATTCTCAGAATTATCCTAAATGCAGAACACAAGGAAATCATAAATGGCAAAGTAAAGCTGTTGGAAGATATATGTGATTAAAAAAAATTAAACTAAGGATATTTAAATGGAGCCTATATAAGCAGAACTACTCACAAAATAATTTCTAGGGAAAACAAAGAGAAATGATTTCCCAACTAAAAATTTTGGTTTGTAAGTTCAAGTATGATCACTTTCTTTTTGTAGTAGGTGGTTGGTACATTAAATGCAAATATTATTATAAAACAGAGAAAAAAAATTTATATACACATAAATATGAATATTTACATATATATGCACATAACAATAAATATACATATATATGTGTGTATATATATTATATATTATCCAGAAGAACAAGGAAACATACAGGAAAAAGTCATGTAAAATCTAGTACTTACTTTCTGGTAAAAAATAGTTTTATCTCACCCAATTATTTCAAGCTTTGAGGTTTTTCTTACCTTAGGTCTTTTAAAGGCCAATCAAAATCAAACACACAGGGGTAGAGGATAGGCAGTTTGCTTGGGAGGTGAGTAGGCTGGGTCCCTTCCTAATTCAAGATAGCTGGTGTCCTTATATGAACAAGAAGGAGACACCCAGGAGAGAACATATTGTGAAGACAGAAAGATATTGGAGTGATCCATCTACAAATCAAGGAACACCATCGACTGCATGCCAGCAAGCATGAGAAACTAGGAAAGATAAAACAAAACAAAACTCCTCTGCAAGTTTCAGAGAGAACCTGGCCCTGAAGGTACACTGATTCTGGACTTCTGGCCTCCATAACTTTGAGACAATACATTTCTGTTTTAAGCCATCTGGTTTGTTGTACTTTGTTACACCAGCCCTAGCGAACTCATTCAGTTGGGGTGTGCTCCATGAACTGGCGCTGGTGAAAGAAAAATTGGAGCAGATTTCCCCAGATGACTGCTGGTGGACAGGCAGAATGAGTAAGAAATAAACCATTGTTGTTTAAAGCCTGTCAGGTTGACACAGAACTTGGTAAACTTGAAGTAGTGTACTCCTCCTTTATATAGATAGATGATAGATAGATAGATAGATAGTCTTTACTGAAGGGAGAGAGGTGGCAGCAGGTGGTGGCAACACTGGTTTTGGACAAGAACACTAACATAGCTTGGGATCAAATTTTAGGCACCATCCCTAGTGGTAAATGCTATAGATCTCATTGAATTCCACAGCCTGAATATACGTAAACAGTGTCTCTAAAACATTTTAGCTAACAATAAAATTGATCACCTTTATTTATTTTTTCCAATAAGAACCTATTTATAACACTTACTATGCTAAAAAAGCAAGTCAGTGATTTTTCCAATGAAAATACATCTCTAACATTTACCTTGTGTTCAGCCATTGGCTTAGGAAGATTTTTTTCTTTTTTGCCCGATGCATAAAATCCTGCTTTTTGAATGTCATTATGTTTCCTTCGAATAAACCACTCACAAAATGTTCATTTCAGTTCATTCAATTAAAGCCCATAAATATTTTCTGAGTATGCCCTATGTTCCAGGGAAATAATAAGAAATAGTCATAATCATAATAACCATCTTATGACATTTAAGAGTCTGTTAGGAGATACTAATATTGAACACCACAAATAAATATACAAGAATTATTGCAGATGTGACAGGAGTGTTATTTTCAAACCATAGTAGTTTGTCAATTCAGCATTTTCCTTGGGGTGGCATTTAGGTCCCAGGTGCCTTATGTAGCATTATGTCATTTAGGGGAGAGCATCTAGGCTTCAGCTGGCAACTGCCCATGCTGTTAGCAGCTAAGATGTACATGATATATTATCCTTGTTGGGGTTTTAGTTTTCAAAGTTACTCCATGCTGGAATCCTCTAAGATGTTGGATGAAATATGGGTTGCTGGGAATGTGTATATATAAGAATAGAAGTACAGATTGAGATAGGCTGCAGCAGAATTGCCCGTTAACTCAATTCACAAACCTTTACTGAGCATTCAACACATGCATTTCCTGTTTTTATTAGTAATACAGAATATTAGAAGAAAATATTTATGTTCTGAGAGCAAATGATGTAGAATCTAACATTCTGTGACTATTCAAATAAGCATCTGACTGTGAGGGAAAAGGACTTAATCATATATGCAAGGTCAAGAAATACACCATCATGCACAATTTCTGGAAAGTAACTGACAGGGTGTATTCCATTAACATGAAAAATAAATTCAAGAAAGAAGAAGCTATGTGACATATAAAAAATTGGAAAACCACATCATTAAATCTGAATTATAAAAAAACAACTTTTTAATTTAATGCAAATAAGAAATAGACGTTTTAAACAAGAACCTGGAAAAGTAATTATCTTACAATGAAAATTAGGAATTACAACTGTGCAAACTTTTTATTTTTGGTGGGAGGACAGAGATATCAGCTTTGTTCAAAAGTGCAAAACAAACAAAAAATAAGTAACTACATTTTTAAAATAGGTATGGCAATCTGTATATCTTCTTTGGAGAAATGTCTGTTTAAGTCTTCTGCTCATTTTTGGATTGGGGTTTTTTTTTTTTTTTGATATTGAGCTACATGAGCTGCTTGTAAATTTTGGAGATTAATCCTTTGTCAGTTGCTTCATTGGCAAATATTTTCTCCCACTCTGAGGGTTGTCTTTTTGTCTTGTTTATGGTTTCCTTTGCTGTGCAAAAAGCTTTTAAGTTTCATTAGGTCCCATTTGTTTATTTTTGTTTTTATTTCCATTTCTCTAGGAGGTGGGTCCAAAAGGATCTTGCTGTGATTTATGTCATAGAGTGTTCTGCCTATGTTTTCCTCGAAGAGTTTGATAGTGTCTGGCCTTACATTTAGATCTTTAATCCATTTTGAGTTTATTCTTGTGTATGGTGTTAGGGAGTGTTCTAATTTCATTCTTTTACATGTAGCTGTTTAGTTTTCCCAGCACCCCTTATTGAAGATGCTGTCTTTTCTCCATTGTATATTCTTGCCTCCTTTAACAAAAATAAGGTGACCATATGTGCATGGGTTTATCTCTGGGTTTTCTATCCTGTTCCATTGATCTATATTTCTGTTTTTGTGCCAGTACCATACTGTCTTGATTACTGTAGCTTTGTATGGGACATCTATCAATTTATCAATATATAATCTATTGAGAAAGATATTGCTTAACAGAGAATACACATTTTTCCTGATATCCATGAAACATTTAAAACAATTGACCATTTCCTAGACATGGAAAGAAAAAAGTGCAATAAAGTCTAAAGAGGCGAAATCATACAGATCTATTCTCTGAATATGAAAGAAAATTTATCAAAATTTTTAATCAAATTCAAAAAATTGAATAGTGCAATCTACCCTCCAACTGTTAAATTTGAGAGTTAAAATAAAAACATCTAAATATTTTGAGTTAAATTTTTTAAAATAAAGTTAAGTTCTATTATAAATAAATGTAAATGAAAGCATTAAATATCAAAACTATGGAGTATAAAACTAGAGGCCAATTAAAAATTGAATATCATAGAGAACAGGATAGACTGAAGATAAGTAAAAACACCTTTAAATTGAGGAATGAAATTAATAATAAATTAATATTTTGTTGAAAGACTAACAAAATAATTTAAAAATAGATAATAAGGGGCTTCCCTGGTGGCGCAGTGGTTGAGAGTCCGCCTGCCGATGCAGGGGACATGGGTTCGTGCCCCAGTCCGGGAGGATCCCACATGCCGCGGAGCAGCTGGGCCCGTGAGCCATGGCCGCTGGGCCTGCGCGTCTGGAGCCTGTGCTCCGCAAAAAAAAAAAAAAAAAGATAATAAGGAGGATTTAATATAAAATGGAAATAAAAAAATTAAAATAAGTATACTTTAGCATACAACCACAAAATCGTTCTTTGGAAGAACTAATTTTAGCAGGTTTAATCCAGGGGAAATAAAAGAGAAAAACATAAGCAAATCTGAGGAATAAAAAAGAGCAAATAAAACTGCAAATAAAAATAAGACCAAAAACAATTCTAAGAAATCACTATGAATACATTCATATCAATTCAATTGAAATTATAGATGAAGATGATTAAATAAGAAAAGTAAAGATTGGCAAAGAAATTAAAGAGAAGGCAGAAAACTTACTGGAACAATAGAAATAAAAAATAAAAAAATTTTTTTGAAAAAATAAGGAAAGTTTTATTCTCCAGAAGGGCCTCAGATCCATCATTTTAACAGGTTGAATTCCAAAACATGGTCATGCACGTTGTAGCTAATTTAAATAGTCGCAGAGCCTAGACAAAATAGAAAGCTTCCTAACTAATTCTTTGAAGCTACTAAGCTTGATAAGAATTGGATGGGTTATTCCTACCCATGTTTGCTTTATCCCATCTCTTTCCTTCTTACCAGTCTTAGAGTGCCTGGTTCTTGCTTATTGGCACTCCATTCTGGAAAATTTCAGCTCTCATGCCTTCTGTGTACTTGGCTGGTACATTGTCAACCAACACTGTTAACCTAAATATCTGCTTTCTTTCTTTTTTTCCCCGCAGATATAATTAACATATAACATAGTGTAAGTTTAAGGTGTACAAGATATTGATTTGATACATTTATCTTGCAATATGATTGCCACTGTAGTGTTAGCTAACGTCTCTGTTGCATCACAGAATTATCCTTTTAGCCATGGAAACAATTAAGATGGAGTCTTCTAGTAAGTTTAATGTTTATAATATATTTTTATTGTCTATAATCACTGTACTGTGTATTAGATCTCCAGGACTTAATTATCTATTAAGTCACAGGTATGTACCCTTAAACAACACCTGTCTTTGAAGGTGAATCTTGTACTTCTGGAGAAAAAACAAATCAGAAGGACACATTGTCATTTGAAAATGAATAATCCTAATCCTCAACTGTCTGGAATTCCTATTTTTTCTTCCTAAGCAGGGTTCCTGCAAACTCAGTTATTTGTGTACTTCCTTTATTATTTTTCCCAAAAGAAGTATGTCTTCAATTTATGCTTATTAGTTTTTCCTTAAAATCAACTGTTTACAAAAGTCAATTCAATTAAAAGAAAATTTTATTTCACATTACAAATTGAAAACTTACTTGATATAAGTATATGGTGATATGAATATAAATATCAAAAAAAAAAAACCCAAACAAAATGATGTTGTTTGATGAGATACTTTTCCCATTCAAGGAATAAGAAAAATTCCTGAGAGGACTTTTAAAAATGTAGTGATTTTTTTTTAAAACATCTCCTTACTTTTTTGACTGCCATCTCCTACACTTAAATCCTCCATCAGCCATCCAGTATTTTGTGTACTTTTAAAAAAATTTACAGTTTTAACTACCATCTCCTGCTTCATTACCATTTTCAATGCTCTAGTAATTTATTCAACAAATATTGACTATACACATGCTATATGTGATGCACCCTTCTGCACTGTCTTGTGTAATGTGGAAGATATTCAGTATATCAACAGCAGTAAAAAACCAAAACCAACTCTCCTACACTGAACACAAAACCAAAAATAATCTTAAAAAAAGAAAATCCTGCCTCAGTGGGTATATCAGCTCCTGTCTACATTATTGAGAATTATTTACTCCTCTTGCTTCAGGCCACTTTGTTCTCCCTTGTACTGTGTATACATCGCTCCCCCAAACAGACCACACCCTCACTTCTGGTTTTTCCCTCCTACTCAACAAAAATACAAGTTCCAGGTAGCCTGGGATTTTACCTGACTCATGGCCCTTGGATACCTAGCACTTCGATTCACTCTTGGTTCAAAACCTTGGGAATTTCCCAGGTGAAAATCAAAACTGATCCTTGTACAGAGGATCAAGGAGAGGGCACACAGAGGGCAAGGAGAGGTAGAAAGAGGCATACCACTCCAGATTGGTAGGTGGCAGTTTCACAAGCAAGGGAACTTACATAACAAGGCTACCTTCCCTCTTTCTCCAGTGGCACTCCAACCCCCAGTAATCAGGAGAGAAAGGGATCCCAAGCCAACTGCTCTGCCTTTGGGAGCAATGGGTGAAAGGTATTGTACATTACAATGGCAGTGGGTGAGGAGCCTCCAATTACCCGGGTCCAGCTGGAGGGTGAACCTGCGGTTACATCCTCTTGTTGACCTCCTTCAACTGTTGTCTCTGGTGTGGTAGGCACTCAGTAGGTATTCTTCTGAGAATTAATGACCCAGTCATAGAAAAATGAGCTGATCTTACTAAAGCACGGTTAACATGTCAGTTCAACTTTCTATAAGTATTTTAGGTAATAATTAGATCTTCCTCTTAACAGTAACTATTAGGGTTGCTTGAAATAAAGGATAAATGTACCTAATCACCTCTCTTACCAACATAATGACCATTAAATTCTCCCAAGAGGAAGGTAGAATGTTAGTACAAGATGGAAGAAAAAATTACTGCTTAATTAAAAGCCTCATATATGTGAGTCCTCATTTCATTCACTGTTTTTTAAGATAGGAGACTCAATAGAATGTGAGATCTACTTATGAGCAAATTCATTGTTATTTCAGTGGGGCTTCATGTTACCAGCTGCTGAGCTAAATTTCTGTATTTTCTCAGCAGTGAACTTAAAAATATTCAGAAACATTCCGTAAGTATATGAATTTTCACTCTTCTCTTCCTGAAATGGAAGTTCTTTGGGTGAGCTGAGCAGCTGAGTGCGACATTTTGGGGTTTTTTTTCCTAGTAATGCAAATGCATATAAGAGCCACATGTGTTTAACAGTATTTAATACTCACTATCTTACTGTTTGTTCTTCTCTTAAATTATCTTTTCCTGAAAAAGGAAGAACATCTCCTTACATGCACAAAAATGTAAAACACAGTACTAATGGCAGTCTTACTGTCATTGTGCTCAGCAAGTTACATGTTGCATCTCATTTAATAATGCAGCACTATATATGGAGTTCCTTTATCTCCCTATGAGAGATGAGAAAACAAATATATATCTAGGCTAAATAAATTGCCCAAACTTATAAGGTAGTGAGAAAAAAAGAGTTAAAGCAGTTGGCTTGGGATCCCTTTCTCTCCTGATGACTGGGGAAATAGGGAAAGTAGGTGACTCTACCTAATGTTCTTGTGAATCCAGTGATAGACCTCCTTTTAACATAGACAAAGGACATGCATTGGGAGCAGAGCCCCTACCTCTGTAATGCTTCTATCAAGATATCCCACGTTTAAGGTTGTTTATGGTAAACACAGTAATAATGTGTAGATTTATGAGGCATAGCTCTCTGGAAAATGCCATATAAGTTAAGCATGTAACTGGGCCTAAAATAAAGATGCTTGATAACCTAAATATGTCCTGGTCCAAGAGCTAACAGCTCCCTTAAAGATCTTATCTCTTCCTCTGGGCTAAAGAGTTTGTCCCATGTAAGAAAGGACCAGGGGAAGTATCCTTGATTTCCCAGACCTCTTCTTGTTTCATCCATGTCTTTTGATTATTTGTATTCTTGAATTTATTAGAAAAGTTTGATACTGGGTAAAATTTCTGATATGTGTGAGTCTGATTGGACAATTTCATCTTTTATGCTGGCTTAGCTGGTAAATGGTAGAATTACATTCCACATTCTTACACGCAGCAGAGCACCACAGATGGTTCTCTAACTATGACCTTTTTTTTGTTTGTTTTTAGTCTTATTAATCATTTCACAGTGGCACAGTAAAACTATCAAAGACCACTGTTCTACTGAGATTCTGAAAAGAATTCAAACTCTGTTTTGTATCTTCATAAAGGTTTAGTCTATATTTTATGACATTCATTACAACAGAAATTCTTGTTTCCAGTAAAAAGATTCAAGACATTCTATTTAAATATAATATAAAATTTGCTACCAGCAAACATTTAAAATATATTTAATAAAGTATAGATATTTCATAGCAGATTTGCAAAATTTTCTTTTCCAGCATTCCCAAAACAAAATAATAATTAAAATTTGTATAGTAGTTTATAATTTACAATCAACTTATATATAAACTGCTCCAGTGATAATAAGAAGTACTGAAGAAAGTTTCTGCAAATCATTGAGTAAGGTTTATTATGGATTTTATCAATTGATTTAATGTGATTTTTAAAATGTTACTATAGTAGGATTTACCTATACCACTACTTAAATATTTCCAAATTCAAAACTTATGCATGTGAAAAATTCACAATTTTTTTAATGTTTTTGAATATCTGTACATTTATATGCTGTTTCATCCAATGCCCACTAAGAAACTAGAAAAGATGCCAACAAAAAAATTCAGAATTTTACTCTTCATAATAATTCACATAAAGAAACAGTAAAAACATTTCCAAATGGTATGGGGGGAAAAACTATAATAGAAATTTTCTGCTTGCTTCAGTTAAATTTATGAACTCTTTTACCTAGAAGGCTTATCATATGCTTTGTTTCATTAGTTCAGAAGAACTAATTGAAAACTATAAATGATGAATTACTTAATTCCCATGGTACAAAGGGAACATCAGGAGTGGTGGAAGAATAAAAATGGAAAAAGTATTTTTTATTGCTGAAATTCTCAACTTTTATATTAATCTGTTACTAAAAGCATGCCATATATTGCCTAAATTGAGGTTGACTGAAATTGTACAATGCATATAAAATATATCTATTTGTTTGTGGTTTTCACTATATGTAATAATGTGTAAATGAAAAAAAGAGAAACAAGAGGCTATGTTATGTAAGCCTTGTGAAAAGGTAGTGGACACTTCAGACATGGTCAAATCTAGGTTGGAGTGTAATAAGAATCCTTCCTTTCTATTGCAACCAGAAGCCAGAATTCTAGCATAGCTTTCTTTGCTGGGCTATTAGTTCTATATCTGTTCTGAGACATGTGGATTCTCCCCAGTGTATTCACCAAATCCTGGGGAGGACTTTGGCAATTTTAGAGTGGACTATTGCCCAGGCATTTACTATTACGACCTGGGAAATAACCAAACTATAGCATCAAGGGAGACAGCTGGTATATCAGAAAATGTACTTTCTCAGAGTATTAATTATTCATGAACATATAAAGAATAAGTTATTTGAGCCAAGTTCATGGAGAAACCTTCGGTCATTGACAAAGTGATGGAAAAGCTAATAAGCAAAGAGCAAACAGAAAAAGGAATGGTCCTGGAAGATACAGATGGTGGTGGGGATTTGGGAGGTTTAGGGAGAGAGGTTTCTGCATGTAAATGGACAATGAAAAGCATGATTAGAGTTAACATCAGGCTATTCTTCTAATCACGACTTACTTGAAGTTCCCGATATCACTCTGAATAAAAGTCAGACTACTTATTGCGGCCCACAATGCCATGCAGAATCTGGGCCCGTAGTATCCCACTGACCTCACTTGTATTCTTTTTCCTCTCCTCACCCTGATTCAGTCACCCCTGGGCCCCAGTTTTATTAAATGGGCATAGAATTGTGGGTTTGAAGCTCAGAGACAATAACTTCATAATTGGCAGTATATATTCTTTTATCTGTGTAGCATCATGCACCCATCTACACATATCTGAACTTCTATAAAACAACAAAAATATCTCTGTGTTTGCATCTAACAATATGAAACTATCTTTGGTACAGATGGTCTCTCCTTGAGCTGAGGAGACGCAAAGTACCTATAGTCATTTTATCTATCTTTGGGGGAGAGTTGTGTTATCTTTTGGGGTTATGTTAATTATCTGAAAATTCAGTGAAAGTTCCAACTTAATATTGTTACCTAAAATCTAAATTGTTCTGTAAACCTCCAACTACAACAACAGTATAAAAGATAATAACAGGAAGGAGGAGAGAGAAGGAAAAAGTTGACACACACATACACGACAATCAAGGAGGAAAATATGCAGAGCTGCTGCAGTCCTCATTCCTGTCACTCCCGATGAGACAGTAGTGGGTATTTTGAACTTCTTTTATCTACTCTACTTTCACGTTTCGTTTCCTTTACCTTAATGCAGGAAATTACTGGTAGAGTGAACAAAACCTTTATTTCATTCAGACTTTTCAATCCTGTACTTCTGGGTTAAAGTATCAATAATTAAACAATTCAACTTGGACTACACAGCTATGAATTTGGGTAATGGCAATATCATGCAACTAATATTTTCTCCACCTCACTCGCAAAAATATCATAAAAATGCATTTGAAGAAGGATTTCTGGTAGCTGAAGACAATGGTGTCAGCATAGTTGCGTATCTCCAAAATATACTTCCTAACCCATAAATAAAACCAAGAGAGAAGTAAATTCTACACAAAACTACATTCTCAGCATAGCTTAAAGATGAAGAATGCTGAAACTACAAAATAAGTAAAAAGAAAAAAATATAAACAAATTCCATCATGCTTTCTCTCATGCAAAGCTACCTCTATCCAGTTCTAAGGCTTTTTGGTCAACAAAGACTAAGAAAAACTGACTGTTGGGGAAAATGGAAGAGGGAAGCTAATGAGAAGATATCAGTGTGGTTTGGGGGGGGGGGAATCTCTTGCATTCCTATACACTAATGATGAAAAATCTGAAAGAGAAGTTAAGGAAACACTCCCATTTACCCACTGCAACAAAAAGAATAAACTACGTAGGTGTAAACCTACCTAGGGAGACAAAAGACCTGTATGCAGAAAACTCTAAGACACTGATGAAAGAAATTAAAGATGATACCAACAGATGGAGAGATATACCATGTTCTTGGATTGGAAGAATCAATATTATGAAAATGACTATACTACCCAAAGCAATCTACAGATTCAATGCAATCCCTATCAAATTACCAATGGCATTTTTTACGGAACTAGAACAAAAAAATCTTAAAATTTGTATAGAGGCACAAAAAACCCCGAATAGCCAAAGCAGTCTTGAGGGAAAAAAAAAATAGAGCTGGAGGAATCAGACTCCCTGACTTTAGACTATACTACAAAGCTACAGTAATCAAGATATGGTACTGGCACAAAAACAGAAACATAGTTCAATGGAACAAGATAGAAAACCCAGAGATAAACCCACGTACCTATGGTCAACTAATCTATGACAAAGGAGGCAAGGATATACAATGGAGAACCATACACAAAATAACACCATACACAAAAATAAACTCAAAATGGATTAGAGACCTTAATGTAAGATGGGACACTAGAAAACTCTTAGAGGAAAACATAAGAAGAACACTCTTTGACATAAATCACAGCAAGATCTTTTTTGATCCACCTCCTAGAGTAATGGAAATAAAAACAGAAATAAACAAATGGGACCTAATGAAACTTCAAAGCTTTTGCACAGCAAAGGAAACCATAAACAAGATGAAAAGACAACCCTCAGAATGGGAGAAAATATTTGCAAATGAATCAACGGACAAAGGATTAATCTCCAAAATATATGAACAGCTCAATATTAATAAAACAAACAACCCAATCCTAAAATGGACTGAAGACCTAAATAAACATTTCTTCAAAGAAGAAGTACAGATGGCCAAGAAGCACATGAAAAGCTGCTCAACATCACTAATTATTAGAGAAATGCAGATCAAAACTACAATGAGGTACCACCTCACACCAGTTAGAATGGGCATCATCAGAAAATCTACAAACAACAAATGCTGGAGAGGGTGTGGAGAAAAGGGAACCCTGTTGCACTGTTGGTGGGAATGTAAATTGATACAGCCACTATGGAGAACAGTATGGAGGTTCCTTAAAAACTAAAAATAAAATTACCATATGATCCAGCAATCCCACTACTGGGCATGTACCAGAGAAAACCATAATTGAAAAAGACACATGCACCCCAACGTTCATTGCAGCACTATTTCCAATAGCCAGGTCAGGGAAGCAACCTAAATGCCCATCGACAGATGAATGGATAAAGAAGATGTGGTACATATATACAATGGAATATTACTCAGCCATAAAAAGGAATGAAATTGGGTCATTTGTTGAGATGTGGATAGATCTAGAGACTGTCATACATAGTGAAGTAAGTCAGAAAGAGAAAAACAAATATCGTATATTAATGCATATATGTGTAACCTAGAAAAATGGTACAGATGAACTGGTTTGCAGGGCAGAAATAGAGACACAGATGTAGAGAGCAAATGTATGGACACCGAGGGGGGAAAGCCATGGGGGTGTGTGTGTGTGATGAATTGAGAGATGGTGATTGACATGTATACACTGATGTGAATAAAATTGATGACTAATAAGGACCTGCTGTATAAAAAAATAAAATTCACACAAACAAAAAAAGTCATTTTTCGATCTTTTGCTGGTAGCATATAAAAATGTAAGTGATTTTTGTATATTTGTTACTGAACTCGTATTTCTAGAATGCAGCAAAGAGAAAGATAGTAAAAGACCTGAGGAGGGAGCTGTTTCTGATCTTTCACAACACACGGACTTGCAAGGCCTCCATGTAATTCTTAATTTTAAGGATAAGCTGTTTTATACTCTATTTTACCTTTATGTTATCATAGGTAACCTCCAGATAATATATCCTTGTACTTCCATTTCTTGTTCTTTTTGATTTTTATGCATTTTCTTTCTTTATATGTTATAAAACCCGTAATACATTGATATCATTTTTGCACAAATAATCAGTGGTCTTTGAAGTGATTTTGTAAAGAAAAAATCCATCATATGTATCTATTCGTATATTGTTCTTTTCTGTTGCCCTTGATTTCTTTCTTAGATGCAGGTTTCCATATGATATAATTTTCTGTCTGACTAAAGAAATTTCTTTATCATTACTTAAAATAATGATATGTCTATGATAAATTATCTCAGCTATTGTTTTTTTCTGAAAAATAATCATTATTTTGCCATTAATTTTTGAAAAATATTTCCTCAGTGTATAGAATTCTGGGTTGACAGCTGTGTATGTATGCTTGTGTGTGTGTGTGTGTGTATGTGTGTTTTCTTACATCATTTAAAGCATATTTCCCCATTGTATTCTGGCCAGCCAAAGCCTTCATATATCTGAAAAAGCGATTTCCCCTGTTTCTGAAAGATATTTCCTCCAGGTTAGGAATTCTAAGTTGACAACTTCAGCTTTCCTTTAGTAGCATAAAGATGTTGCTTATATGCATGAATTTCATTTACCATAGTTTAGTTAGATAGCAACAGTCTCTCAGCCATATAGTTAAAATTTCAGTTACCACAGTAACTGAGAGTAATTTCATGAGGTACAAATACTGCTTCCAGTTCTTTAATCCACAAATCACCATGTAAATAATAGACACACATGATTGGTGTCCAATGATGACACTTCTTTCAAATTCTGCTAGTGATTGATCACTGTGCATCTGTTATTTTGGTCACACATAGACAGCAAAAAAGAGTGTGTATTTGTGCTCCCGGTGCCTCCCAGTGATAGACTTAGTTGGTATTTTACAACAATGGATACTCAAAAGAGGGAATTGGCCAGTAAAGATGAAAGTGCAGCAAAGAAAAGAAAGTGACAATATTGGAGGTGAAATTCAAATGCAACATAAATCAAATCATGGAAGGAATAGCTGATTGTGGAGATGTTGACACTTGTTATTCAAGAAACTCTATATGCAGCTGGAGGAATTTAGTGAAAGCTAGTTTATCTATGTAATGAGGAAAGTGTTTTTGACAAAAAGGATGAAGATGTCCCACAGGAAGTGATGTCAGCTTTGCCTTTTGTTTGTTTTATTCTCAGCTATAGTGGATTCTAAATAAATGTTATCTTATGATTTTAATCAAAATTTTATTACTCTGTCACTGACTAGAAAAATATAATTCCTCTTATTTCCTGAAAACTAATTTCCATACATCAAGCCAGATGTATAATTCTTGGTATGGACTATGATGCTTTTTATATGCATGAAATAATCTTTCTACCACTAAAACAATCTTTCTATGACCCTCCAAGCAGAATCAGTTATCTTTTCTCCTTCATGATTATTTTAGTGAATGCCATCCCTCATTCATAAATCTTTTATTGTGATAATGACTCATTCATCAGTTGTTTACCTTTACACGTCAAATATGTTTTTGTTAGTCAAAGGCTCTGACTGTAAATTATCAAATTGTCTTTTTTTTTTTAAAGAAGATATTGGGGGTAGGAGTTTATTAATTAATTTATTTATTTTTGCTGTGTTGGGTCTTCGTTTCTGTGCGAGGGCTTTCTCTAGTTGTGGCAAGTGGGGGCAACTCTTCATTGTGGTGCACGGGCCTCTCACTATCGCGGCCTCTCTTGTTGTGGAGCACTATCAAATTGTCTTTGATTTACATCTTTTATGAATGCTTGGTGAAATGCATTTTTTCTTGTAATTTATTATGTTACTCTTTGGTTTGTTAACTTTATTTAGAATTAAGCATTACTGAAAGAGTTTCCATGTTTCATTAGTACTAGAAGCATAAAAGAGAAAAATGTGTTATTCTTTCTTTCACAGAATCTTCTGAAGGAAAAATTTATATGCCATTTCCTTTTTTAACGAAATTCTTATTTATCTAGTTTAGAGGTAAAGACAAATTTTAATTGGAAGATACCCAAATCATAAATTGAGAGTCATAGTCAGAAGACACACTTTCATAAGTTTTTTTGTAAGCTAAAAATTCTATAAGAATTAGGGCTTTGTCATTTATATCTTAAGAGAGGGAATCAATTATTATTTCTCTTGTAGTCATGAAATTGGCATTTTTCATTATATCTTTTTATTGAATATTTTTGGTGTCCAGAAATATTTATCTTTAAAAAGATTCTAGAGGGAATGGGGGACAAATCAAAGAGTATTGAAAGTTACCTTCAAGGGCTTTTAATGCAAACTTAGTAAGAGATACAATAGTTGAACTTATTAATGATAGTTCTTAATAAAAGCATTTCAGATATTTAGTTTAATCAAACCTAGGAAAAGCCAAATCTATAGCCACAATAGAGAATGTGTACCTAGCTACAGCATATGAAATAAAAAATAATAATTTCCAGTGTGCTTGCCTTGAAGATTGATGACTAAAAAGGACAGCAAAATTTTCCAACATTTTTAAATTTAGTTTATTCTGTTTATAACGCTAGGTGCTGGAGAACAAATACAGAAAACCAGACGTGGATTCTGTTTTCAATAATGGTTTTGATTGTATTCTGGTGCAAGGTGTAAAGTAATAAGTTTTATGCAAGGGATATTAATAAAGTACTATGGAAAATGGGAAAAATAATTGAAGTCTGATGATGAGTAAATAAGAAAGCTTCGTAGAGATGTTTGCATTTCTTCAAAATGGTAAGGAAGAAGCATGCTAAGATGTAAAAACCAAATCCCAGACCAAAGTGAAAATGGGGAAAATAGAAAAGAAACCAAAGTATGTATAGATACCAGACAATAGAGGACTTTGACCCTCTCCCCCTAAAAAAAAAAAAAAAGAAAGAAAGAATATATTAAAGGAAATAAAGAATATAACTGAAAATTTAGGTAGGAACCAGATGGTGGAAGAACTTGATCTTTTAGGTTTTCTGGGGGCTTGGACTTGATTCAGGAAGGGATAAAAATCAGCTGGCTTTTGAACTGGGAAGTGCTATAATCAGAACTATGCTTTAGAAAACTGAATCAAAACCATTTTATACGGTACTGTTTAAAAGATGACGATAGGATAGACTAACATCACATACATCCATGTTGCCTTTACTTTATCACTCATTTTCTAATAAATCTTATCTTAATTGGTTCCAACTCCATTCAAACACAGTGGGTAGTTCATAATTAAACTGTTTTTTTCTTAATTACTTACTTGATTAGAGAAAACAAATGAAATCCAGAGGTGTAGAGCTGCTTTATTGCTCTGACAGGAGAGTAAATCATATGCAAGAAATCAAAGCAGCTCCAGAAGCTTTCCCCCCCACCACCCATATCACCCTGGCTTTTGAACAGAGTAGAACTCTACATTGACAGCAACCAGTTCTTTAAGAACCTATTGGAAGAAGAGGAAAAAGATGAGAATGTTAACTCCGTAATCATAGCAGACACATTTTAAGTCCATTCCAGTAAACTAGGGTACTTTGTCTAGTTCCAGCTGGGCAGAAGACTATTCTTGCTGTCAAGATGATAAATGAACCCCAACATTCTACATATTTATCATATTGAGACTCAGTCATTATAATGAGCTTTACCTGAACATTAACACAGCAGGCAAATAAGACTGCAGTAAGCACAAAACAGATCAGCTCACCCTCTGGTAGGAGCAAATCCCTCATAGACATAAAGGCACATGTTTGCCACTGTCCTGGCCACCATATACAAGAGTCATATAGTCAAGGGGTCCAGCTGATCCGTGAGTGCATTGTGCCCCCAAGTTAATTATCTTTCTTTTCATAATGAGTCAGATTTTATCAAGTGCAGGATCATTTACCCCAACACCATTCTCAATTAGACTGTTACATGAAGTAGCGACAATCTTGGAAAAGAAAAAAAAGTTATTTTAACTTTCAAGAAATGGATACATGGCAAGTTAAAGTTAAATAAATATCTGACAGTTATTTCCCCATTATCTCATAAAAGCCTCAGCCTAAACTATTCCTGTTTTGTTATTTGCACCATTTTAAAAGTTTCTTTTAAAAACAGCACTATGTCTTCCTCATTGTAAATCATGCCCATAGGATTCAAGAGTCAAATTTCTCCGTGAATAGTGCCATTTGCCAACCTGTAAATCAAAAGAGGTGTATTTTTGTTGTTGTTTTGTTTTGTTTCATTTTTGTTTTTTTCCTGAGCAAAGTTACACTGAACTACATAGATTAGAAATTAGGGTTCACCAAAGTCTTCACTGGGTATATGCCTAACTATTTTAAACTATACTTCAACTTTTGAAATCTCATTCTTTGGCTGAGAAAGAAGGTTATCATACATCTCATGTTTTTGTGGTGTATGTCCCCAAAATTAGGAGTCTGGGTGGGAGTGACATTTGGTATATAAAGTGTTATGGTGAGGGAAAAGCCATATCTGATCTTCTAGGAAATACTATATAGCACATTCTCGTACTACAAATTACCTGAGAAACATGAGGAAATTTAGAATTTTTATACTGCCTTATTGTGCAATTCTGAGAAGTAAGAATATGAACTAAGATCTAGTGAAATTTGAGTATGGACTCAGTCCCAAAGGGAATCAAAGTGAGACTTTTTCTTAACAGTGAGAAAAATAATACAGTACTTCACTAGGTATTATATTAACAAATATGTTATTAAACATATATTCCCTAGTGTATAGTAAATATTTTAAAATATGAGGACTTTGCAGAATACCTTTATATAAAAATACCCTCCAGCTATTGATGCCTATAGAATATTTATGTCATTATTAACAATTTCATAGTACAAATATTTTCTATGAGAATGAGTAAGTTATTCATATTTTAATGATATTACAAAACAGAGACAAATAAAAGGCTTTCACAAATGTCTCACTGAATATTAATCACAGAGCCATATGTAGAACTTATTTTCTTATTCAAGAGCAAATATTGCAAGATAACTTAGTGTTGTTCATATTTTTCTTAAATAAGAAATATATTTATAAGCAACTTATTCGATTTTGGTAATACTTGATTGAAGTTTTCTAAAGTTTGTGAAGCTTATCCCTCAATATACTACAATGCAATTTTTGGCAAAAATGAATTTTAGTTCCACTTCTGGCCATGATGGAATCAGAGACATGTTTAAGTATTCCACAACAAGCAACTGAAAACTGGACAAAATAGTTTAAACAGCTTTCTTTTTTTTTTTTTTTCAGATATTGGATAACAAGTTGTTCAGGATTGTAATCACTGAGAAATGGGAAATAAAATAGGATCCCCTTATTATTGCCTTGGCATTCTGCCTGGAGGAAGTGACTTTATGCATCCAGGTACTTAAATTTACTTATATTTATTTAATCTATTTTACAGTGGGACTATTTTAAGAATTTACATTGTTTTATTTACAGCAAAACTCTATTTGTCAAATACCATCTCACTTGAAACCTTGTTATACAAAAGAAATTTTAAAAGAGAACTGTTTTTATTGAGGAGGGAAGGAAGGCTATTTCTGTTCTTACCACCCTCAAGACATTGTTAATGGCACTGATAACCGAACTCTAGAAAACACAGCTGGAAAATTATAATAGGGTAAATTTGTTATAGCATATTTAGCCACGTTGTAAAATCTTGGTAGCATGCATTGTTTATATATTCTTTCTGTAGAATATACTGAGTTAAGTTGTGAAATTTAATTATTTAATATTAAATTGAAACACATACATAACTGTTACATGATCTAGGCTCTGTCCATGTTACTATGGGGATTTGAATGAGTCTTAATGTTTGATTGACATTGATCAATCCGTTTTAACAAAGCTAGCTCAATTGTTGAAGCAATATGACTTATCCTTTGACTACATATACTTTGCATTGAATGTCGTTACTCCTGATAGACTAGACTTACAATTTTGGGGTGAAAAGTGGTTTCTACACCTGACTTGTGTCGTCCTGCAAATGCAGCCCACATTGTTGATGTTTATTTTTAGTCTGAATTACCATAATAAATTATGATTACTTGAGCATTCAGTTTTAAGTAGATGATTAATGTCTATTTAAAATGATGGATTAGGGTGCTCTATAATGATAGTCTTTTATCACCATGATTTATCACGTCTTTCCATTAATATAGTCAACTTTATAAAATTTATACCTTTTGGACAAAGTGTACATTTTTATCATTTTCAAATGAGAAAATTATCATTTTAAAATTAAGTGTATGTTTTAGGCTATGAAAAAACTACAGTGCCCGCCTTGAATAGAATTGTTCATTGAATCATTCAATTGCTTTCCTTTTAATCTTCTTACTTACCTTGAGATTTCAGTAAAAAAATGAAAGGGTTTATGATTAATTTTCAGTATACATATAGAAATTTCTAATTTAAAATTATTGTTGTGGTCTTTCCTATTTTGTCTAAAATGTCTTTTAAAATTAGAATAAATATTCTCTGTTCTACTAATGAATTATCTAATGATTTAACGTTTTAGAAGGATTTTTAAACTTACATTAACTATAACCAATATTCTCTCTGGATGTACTTGATAGGAGAAAAGAAAAAACTTAAATTTGAAAACAGTTTGAGTTGCTTTCCCTCCAGAACCTACACCTTTTCTGAATTTTAGTTCTTTTTATTGAGAAGTATTTCACATCTTCTTGGGATATTGATGCACTATTTATTGACATGAATGTCAAAGTGCCTAACTTGCTTTTAAAAAAGGCATACTAAAACAGTAATTGAGCATTAGCTTAACGCCCTGGATATATTAATGTTTCTTTTTACAAAACTACCTCTTTATGGAGTTAGACTTGAGGAGGAAGGAAAAATGGCACAGTCAGTAATGTCTTGGTGACTTTATCTTCCAGACATGATGAAGTAATGGATACTTAAGGGCATGGAAAAGTAGAGTTCAATTGCATCGAAGTTTCACTGATATTAGGAGTTTAAGTTAACAGCTGATAAGGCAGCTAGAATTTACAGGGAAGAATAACAGAAAGGACATAGCCATAGAAGAATCTTTAGAAATCTTCATAGAGTCCCCATATGTCATTGGCTGAATACTAATCTATTCATGTTCAGGTCAAGGCTCCACAAGACCTTGTAAGAACAGCTTTTAGGGAGCTATGAGCTGCACAGAGATGTTGGAGGTCACAGAATGCTAAAAAATGTAGAAGTTCCAACAAGCTAGTTCACAGTGTTTCACAACTCAGAAAGACAACAATTAGAATAATGACTACTCTAGGCCTGCCCTTAAAAAGCTTAAAAACAAGACTTGAGAGGATTAACTTGCCACACCAATAAACTACCTGCCAAAACAGAACCCAATACAATCTAAAGTGAGACAGTACAATCTAAATTCTCCAAATGTTACATATTGAGTACAGAGTACAGTTTTTTAATAATCTGTATGGTAATGCCAAAATATGGAAATATTTGTGTTTTTATAATTATGTATGCAAATGTGTATAAATATGCATTTATGGGATTTTCTTATCTTTTGCTTTAAAATATAATTATGTTATACATGCTGCTTTATATCTGTTTTATTCATTGGATATACCCCCACAGAATCCCTTTCAAGTCCACTAATGAAACTACATTTCACTCCTTTTTACTGGCTGCATAATATTCCACTGTGTTATACCAAATTAGAGCAATAACTGCCTGTTTCCAGATTTTTGCCGCCACAATGTTTAATGCTGCACTATGTATCATTATATCCATCTATACATATATGTATGTAATAATATAATGATTATATATACACACATATATAATGATATATAAAATAATATTTATATATTATTATTCATATAATGTAAATTATTCCAAAACTCAATAGTTAAATTCAATACAATTTCAATTAGAATTCCAACAGTGCTTTTCTGAATAGGAAAAAAAATGTTCATTTGTTCCACTGTATTTGTTGAATATACATGCCATACCTGGCATTACTCTTGTCCTTAAGCCTGCAGAGGGAACAAAGTGTACACCCTCATGGTGTTTATTGTCTGTGAGAGGAGAAATTCATTTTAAAACTACAAAATGTAAGGTCAGGTAGGGGTAAGTGATATGAGGAAGAAAAGGTGCTAAGAAGTATTAGATTTTATTCAATACATGGTGCTCTGGAACCATCTCTCTGAGGAAGTGGCACCTAAATCAAGACATGAGTGAAGTATGTAAATACTTAATAAAAGCTCTGTAAATACATGGAGGAAAAGAATTATAAGCAGTTAGTGCCAATACCTGAGGTAAAAACAAAACAAAACAAAACAAAAAAAACTGTGTGTTTTAAGAACAGCAAGGAGGCATGGTAGTTAAAGCAGAATCAGAAAAGCACTGTCAGAATTTAATTGAAATTGTGTTGAATTTAATTATTGAGTTTTAGAATAATTTATGTTATATGATTTTAAGTTTTCACATTCATGAAATGTTTTTTCATTTGTTGACACTTTTTTTTTCATAGTAGTTTTTACTTTTATAAATGTCCAGGACTCTGTAAATGTATTTCTAACTACATCATAATTTGTGCTCTCGGTGTGATGGACTATTTTTCTCATCTTTATTTTATATCCAGTCACTTTAATAAAATACTTAAGTTTAATAAATTCTAATTATCTTGTGAATTTTTAAGTATAAAATCAAAACATTAGAAAAATAATTTATTGTCTACTTAATGTTTATAATTGTTATCACATTACTTTTGTTACAATATTCTAGGTAATATTTAATAATGGTAATCAGACCATGTCAACCTATTGCCAAATAGATACTTTATTTATTTTATTTTTTCTTCTATTTTATCTTTACATATTTTCTATTGCTTGAGGCATTTTTCCACTCAATATTTTAAGCTTAACCCTGGGGTTTTACAGTTAGCCTCCTTTATTCCATAATACCTAATGAAATTTTTAAGTTGTGTAATTTTTTTTTTTAATTCCAAAAGGAGCATTACTTTGTTCCAGATGCTGCTTTGTTCTCCCTTTGTCTCTGTCTTGTGAGGGATGTGACTTAAGTGTTCTTGTATTTTCTTTTGATGGGTGCATAGATGGATTATTTTCCTTTGTTTCCTCCTTGGGACTGAGGTCTACCTGCCAGGAAACCACATAGAGAGTCAGGCCCATGAATGGGGCTATGCTGTGGTCGCCCCTGTGTGCTGGCAGTTTTGCAGATAGCAGGTGGATGCCTCCACAGGATGTCTCTCTGTGGGTCAGGAACACCTGAGAGGCAGTATTTGATGCCACATCCATAGACAGAGGCCAGGAAGAACAGGCAACGTCAGATTCCTCTAGAAATGGTGGTGGTCAAGGCATTTGTTATGGGTCTCTGGGGGCCGATATCACCAAATGTCTCATTTCATTTCTTTCACCAAATGCTTCTTTCATATCCTTATTCAATCTAAAGATCTGCACCTGCCCTTGCCGAGGTAGCCAGAGTTGTATTCATCTAGCTCTGTTTGCCTAGTGGCTCCATTAAGAGCCTGACCTGAGAATTGTAGATGGATCCCAGATTCTCTTAAAAGTAGTCTTTCCTCTACTATTATTTTAAAATACACAAGATTGTATAAAAATTTTAAGCTTGTCTAAAATTAAAAATAAGACACTTAGGTTCCAGTTTATTTACAATTACTTTATTTGACTGAAGACAAATTATAATATTCCAAATGCCCTTATTGGCACCTTATGAGTAATTTTCTTCTAAATTTAAATTCAATAGTGATTTAAAAAATGTTAAATGCAGTATATATAGAAAAAAACAGCTTAATTATCATTTTATATGTAAATGATTGATTTATACTTTAAGTTTTAAAGATAAAAAACTATATTTATATTCCTAAGGTATTGAATTTTCAGAATACTAAGAAAAAACTTAAAAAATCAGGCAGACCCCACTGAGTTTTAAGACATAGCTATAATCAAGCTACCAGATGGCATGATTACAAGAAGTAATCAAAATTTTATGAGCATGTAGTTGGAACTTTAGGAGCTGTTCTATTGCTATAATGGTGCTGGAGATTTTAGTGAACTGTTAATTATGGTGTTGAAAATAAATTAATTTTAGAGAATCATGGAATTTATCCCTGAGGGTTAAAGCTTAGTCTCATAGTAAAGCTTTAAAGTATCATTCTGTATGATATCAATAATGTCTTTATTTAAGAAAAAGGAGTAATATAAAGAATTTAATGCCTCAGTATGAACTAAGAAATCATCTATTTTTAAAATGGCGCTCTGGTCCCTAGATGCTTGTTGTGTCATGATATATGATTGTCTCACTGTTAATTAGGATGGCATTTAAAGGATATGGGACTGAAGAAATGAGTCATGTCTTATGTGGGGACTCATTGTCCCTGGGCTGTCCTTCCCTCCTCAGAGGAGCCCTATTATTTTATCCAGTTCTATGCATGGCCTCAGGCAGTCCGGCAGATGCTGAACTGATAGTCAAGGTAAAAACATCTTTACTTGTGCCCTGCAGCTGCCATCAGCAGATGTGAGCAACCCAATTAGATAATTTTATACTTGTTTAGTGCCTCATTTTGGAATAAAGTCCTCATATCTGATTTGATTATAGCAAAAACTTCTGTCTTCCACAAATTAGTAAAATAAGACTAAAGTCCTCACATCAACATAGTGACTCAATGAACTAGTATACTTTTGATATTAATATATTCACCACAGATTTTCCATTTTATAACTTCTAGAACTATTCTTAGTGCAAAATACCTCCACGAAGATTAACTCAAAAAATTTCAGGAAACTAAATTCTAAAGATCACTTTTCAAGCATAATAGATGTTAACAGCTCAGTTTTGAGATACTTCAGACTTTATGTTAAATCTTCTTTTTTCCCAGGAAACTATAAAAGCAATGAAAGAAAGAAAGGAAGGAGGAAAAAAAAGGAAAGAAAAAGATGCACATGCACGCATTTGTACAAAAACACACAAACACATAGAAACAGCAACATAAACGTAGCTTCTTGATTTCTTTACTTCCACACTTCTGACCATGTTTTCTCTACCAAGTTTTACCACCTACTCCCAAGATCATACTTTGGCCTTTATTTTTAATAATAATTAAGCCCTTTCTATATTAAAATTTCAATTATCCCACGCTTTCTTTACTTTTCTGATCTCTTCTCCTGGAACTGACCCATGATGGTTAATATTATGTGTCAACTTGAGTGGGCCATGGGGTGCCCATATGTGTTTGTGAGGGTGTTTCTGGATGAATTTAGCATTTGAATAGGGGATTAAGTAAGGTAGATCATCCTCCCCAAAGTGGGTGGGCATCATCCAATCAGTTGAAGGCCTGAATTGAACAAAAGGTGGAGGAAAGAGGAACTCACCCTTTTTCTCCTGCCTCACAATTTGAGCTGGGACATCTCATCTCATCTTTTCTTGTCCTTGGACTGTGATTTACACCATTAGTTGGACCTTTGGTCTTGGACTGAATTCACCATCAGTTTTCCTGGGTTTCTAGCTTGCAGATGGCAGACCACTGGACTTCTCAGACTCCATAATCAATCATGTGAGCCAATTTCTCATAAAGTCTGTCTATCTACATCTATCTATATCCCCTATTACTTTTGTTTTTTATATACATATTCTGTTGGTTGTGTCTCTCTGGATACCCTAATAACACATGACCAATTCAAAAATTGTTCAACTGCATTAGAATCTCTTTTCCACCATGTTAGTGACCATTATTACCCATATATTCTCTTTCTTTTTTTTCCCAGCTGAAGTTTAATTGTCCCTGATGATAAACATTCTCTTGTATACATCATCAAGTGCCTTGTTTCTCGTCTTGCCCACTTGGTTAACCCAAATATCCACCTACTTGATACAAACATCTGAAATCCAATGTGGAAAATGTACAACAATATTGAATACTCTCCCCTTAAATTTATTATCCCAAACATCAAGTGACATTTAAGAAAATACTGCTGACACTAACCTAGTCAAATCACTCTCCCATTTGACAAAGTATTGTTAATACCTTCTTCAAATTTCCAACATTCTTTCTTCTCTGATCACTTTCAGCTAGCTGAGTCATAATTCAATGATACATTATCAGCAGCAAGATAAGAACTACTTCATTTCCCCACTACTATGTTTGCACTGTCTTTCTTCCTATTATAATAGGTGAATGCTGAAGGCAGAATAATGGTCCCTAAAGATGTCCACATCCTAATCCCCAGAACCTGTGAATGTGCTCCTTTACATGGCAAAATGGATTTTGCTGATGTGACTCAGTCAAAGACTTTGAGATGGGGAGATTAACCTAGATTATCTCAGTCGGCTCAATCTAATCACAGGTTTCTTTAAAAATGGAAAAGGGAGGCAGAGGAAGAGAGTCAGAGCTCTGAGATGTGACTGTGAAAGAATGGTCAGAGTGAAATGGTGTATTTCTGGCTTTGAAGAAAGCGAAAGGGACCCACAAGCCAAGGAATGTGGATGATGTCTAAAAGCTATAAAGGCAAGGAAACAGTCTCCCCTAGGGCCTCCAGAAAGGAAAGCAGCACTGCCAATACCTTGATTTTATCCCAGTGAAAATGGTTTCAGACTTTTCACCAACAGAAACGTAAGATATTTGTACTGTTTTAAGCCAATCTGTTACAGCCATTATAGAAAATTAATATAATAAAATTTACCTATTCCTAACTGAGGTCAAATGCTTACTATATCCTCTCCTTTCTTGCTTAATTGCTTAAAACTTAAGATTTCCTTTATTTTCTCCTATATTATCAAGTTCTCTATTTATCTATTCATCTGTATCTCTCTATCTACATATAGAAAGATACAGGTATAGGTGCAGGTATAGATAGACATAGGTGTATATACATCTATACACACACACACATACATATACATGTAGAAAGCTAAGTATACATATACCATGCTATACATCATACTATAATGTAAATCTATGTAAAAAAGAGAAAATCAAAATCAAAACTGTGTTGATCTCATTGCTCTACCCCCCTACCCCATGTAACTACCACCTCTTCTCTCTTTTCTTCTTTATAACAAAACTCAAAATAGTTATGGATACATTAATCCCATATCTCACATTTTTTTCCCTCAAACTATACTTTCCTATTTTTTCACTGAAACAGTACTTGTAGATGTCCTCAAAACCACAACCTTTGTTAGTACTCATGGTTCTTAACTTCTCAGCAGCATTTAGTCCATTTGCAATCTTTTTCATTCTTCTGATGTTCCTACTTCACTAACTGCTACTCCTTCATCTGTTTCCCTCACTCCTTCTCTTCTTTCTGACTTTTAAAAGGTGAACTGAAGCAAGGACCAATCCTTGTAATTTTTCTCTTCTCTATTTACACATATTTTCTGAATTATTTCATCCAGTATCATGGCTTTAAATATAGTTTTGATGCTGATGACTCCCAAGTAGATATCCAAGGTCTTATCTTTTCTCATAAAGATGCTATATAACATTTGATCTTTATAGAGGCATTGAGATATATTCAGGTATAGTATGACCATGCAGTTTTAGATGAAAAGAGAAAGAGTGAGAGATCACTGTTACAGTCATATGCCAAACAATTAATAAGTGAAGGAAACAGATCCAGGGCCCAGGTCTTTTAATTGTTGGTTGATTATATTACATATCTCTTTTTTATCACATTTGGCACTATTTAAATATATATATTAAAAAATTTATAAGGACCACTGAATATTGTATATTGAATTAGTTCATGAATGTATATGACTATTTTCTTCCTTCTATATTTAGCAGAATTCAGGTAATGAAGATACTATTTGTAAAGGTAAGCAAGATTTTTAATGTGGTTAAAGAAATCAAGGCCATTCATTTTCAAGAAATCCTCTGTGTTCTTGTTGTGCATTCTTTACTAGTATACTTTTTACATTTACAAACATGGCACTAGTGTCAGTCACAGATGTTGCTGGGTAGGATATTAAGATAACCTTTGCTAAAATGTCACCGATAAAGGCATCACTGTTTATTTCTCCTGACTTCTCTCCATTTATTCAGGTTACCCCACTAAAGTACATTTGCTATCTTCTATTTTTGATATATATCCTTACTCAGTGTTGGTCTCACAACTTTCTGGAAAACAGGCAATTACTCAAACGTTGTCAGTTTTTCAGAAAGGAAGCCAATGAACAATGCATTTTCCATGACAAGAGCAGATGTGATTCTGAGAATACACCTACTGATAAAAGCTGTAGGAAAATGAAGAAATAATAGCTAAGGTTACTCTCGCCCAGTCTTTAAAAATTATGAAATCCAAGAGATTTCAGACAAGTTGAAAAAAAAAATGTTAGTAAAGAAGAGATTTCAGAGCGTATTTCCTCCATAAATGTCAAAGAATAAAACATCTCTTAATAACACATTTGTCTCTAGAGGGAATATTGCTGCTCCCATTTAAAGGGTTAAGTGATTTTAAAAATAAGCAAACTTTTAATTTCAGAATCACTTTAGATTTCTAGAAAAGTTGCAAAGATATTAGAGGGTCTCTGTATACCCCTCATCCAGTATCCCTTACTGTTAATGAATTCTATTACTATGATATATTTTTCACAATGAAGAAATCACAATTCTTGTACGTTACTATTAAGTATACTCCATTCTATGTTTGGATTTCCTTAGTTTGTACTGAAAGTCCATTTTCTGTTCCAGGGTCCCGTCCATGACACTGCATTTCATTTAGTTTTTACGTCACCTTAAGCTTCTCTGGTCTGTAAGAGTTTCTTGGATTTTTCTTATTTTTGATGGCCTTGGCAATTTTGAGGAGTACTCTTAGATATTTTGTAGAACGTCCCTCAATTTGGTTTTGTCTGATGTTTTTCTTATGATCAGATGCGGGTTATGTGTTTGAGGAGGAAGACCACAAGAGGTCAAGTGCCATTCTCATCACAGCATACCAAGAGCTCACACCATCAATGGGATTTATCACAGTTGATGTTGATTGACCTTGACCACCTGGCTGAGGGAGTGTTTGTCAGGTATTGCCACTGTACCACACTTTTTTTTTTCCTACTTTCATACTCTTTGGAAGCAGAGAGAATAGTTTTTTAAATTTGTAATTAATTAAAGGCACAAAAGTATTACTGGATACAAATATCACATTAACACAGCAGACTAAGATTCCAGTGTATTGAATGTACCTAAGAAGATTTCCCTGGCAGCACCTGTTATGGTAAACTTCCAGAGTGGTAAATTGCAGTCATCTCTCATGGTAGTTGGATGCTACTATTGTTTACAGTTAAAACTGTTTTTTTATTGCAAAGGAGATAGCTCTTCCTCAGAAAGAACTGGAAAATTTCCTCAATATCCCTACTATAATTTGCACAAAAATAGTTACATACTCTGTTTTCTGTATTTGTATAGGTTTTATGCAAACACTATGCCATTTTGTATAAGGGACTTGAGCATCTGCAGATTTTTATATCTGTGGGGCCCTGGAACCGATCCCCTGTGGACACTGAGGGACAGCTGTGTTTGTTACAATTGATAAACATACAGTGTCATGTCCTTATAACCCCAAATCCACAGTTTACACTATGATTCACTCATTCGATGTATATCCATCTAATTATAGTATCATATGTAATGGTTTCACTGCCCTAAAAATCCTCTGAGCTCCAACTATTCATAACTTCCTCCTCCCAATCCATGACAACCACTAGTTTTTTTTACTGTCTCCATAGAGTTGCTTTTTCAAAAATGTCGTAAACTTGGAATCATGAGTATGTACTTCTTTCAGAATGGATTATTTTGTTTACAAATATATATTTAAGTTTCCTTGATATCTTTTTATGGCTTGATAGTTCATTTCTTTTTAGTTGTGAATAGTTTACCATTGTATGGATATAGTGTAGTTTATCTGTCCACATATTAAAGAAAATCTTGGTTACCTCCAAGTTTTGGCAATTATGAATAAAGCTGCTATAAACATTCATTTCTGGGTTTTTTTATGAACATAAGTTTTCACCTCATTTGAGTAGATACCAAAGAAATAATTGTCAAATTATGTAGGAATGTGGTTAGTTCTATTAGAAGCCATTGAACTGTCTTCCAAAGTGATTATATCATTTCACATTCCTACCAACAATGAATGAGTGTAGCTGTTTCTCCACATCTTTGCCAGCATTTGGTGTTATCAGTGTTCTGTATTTTGGCCATTCTAATAGATGTTTATTGCTGTCTCATTCTCTAATGACATGTGACATCGAGCTTATTTTCATATGACGATCTGCCGTCTTATTTGGTGAGGTGTTTGTTCAGATCGTTTGTCTATTTTTTGATCAGGTGGTCAATTTTCTTACTGTTGAGTTTTAAGAGTTCTTTATATATTTTGGATAAGTCCTTTATCAGATATGTCTTTGGCAAAATGATTCTCCCAGTCTGTGGTTAGTTTTCTAAATCTCTTCATAATTCTTTCAGAGAGCAGAATTTTTAATTTTAATGAAGTCCAGCTAAAATTACATAGTTACTTGTTTATCTGTTCTTGCAAATATCCAAGTAGTTTCTTCATTTGTTTTGTAAATCTGAGAATGTTAACTTACAGATACTATAGATATTATCTAGAGTAATTTATTTGAAATAACTTTCAGCAAATTTTTCTTACTTACCTTTTTATAGCAGTAGCAATGATGTGTGATTTGCAAGACTATGGTGTACAGATGGAGCTGTATTTCTGATTTCATGATTTTGATTGAAAGAAAACTAGAGTTTTACTAATTAAGAAAGAAACACACACACACAGTCAATAGTGGTACTAGTTCTGGGTCCAGATGAATTCTTTCTGAATTTATAAATGCAATGAAATCCTATTTTTATTTTCTCTTTGGCCTATGTATGCCAAAGTAAATATTCACAATATTAATGGACTTGTGTATTAAAAGTGTTACTCACATATGTTTCCCATTGAATTTGGCTTTAATACAGCTTTCAAATTTTCAATTAATTATGAGACAAATATTTATTAATTCACTTCATTTCCTCAGTGTTTCAGCTCAGAGATTTTTAACTTATTACATTTCAAATTTGAAAAGGCTAACATAATTGGTCATGAAAACTGATATTAATTTTATTTTCATTCTCTTTCCATGCAAGAAATAAATCCTATGACTTTTAATGTGTGTCTGTTATAAGATATTTAAATATCTTAACATTAGCTGTTGCTGATAACTCAGTTCTATAAACATAATAAAGATTTGTTATTATATTAACTTGTAAAGCATATTTGGGGAAGTGAGAGGATGAAAAACTTATTTCAGAGTATAGAACTTCTCTTCTTGAGCCTCAAAGATATTTTAAGGGTTTTTCATTTTAGGGATCGCTAGCAGAGAAGAAATTCAATTAATTTCTCAGGATTAAAGCCAAATTAATAATTTAATAAGGGAAATGAGGACATGACATAATTGCTGAAATGTTCATTTATGAATAGCTATCTCCACTCTATCATTTGGAGAGATCATCCTCAAACACAAATCTGGTAGACAGAGACCAACGCCCTGAAATGCTGCTTCAATATCCTTAACAAGTATCCTATACTTCAAACATGTTGAACTTCTAATACCACCATCCAAATAGCTATTAACACCACGGATAGGTATGGCCTGTTATAAGCACAATAAATGGGTTGATATCCTATTATTGCGAGACACAGCACTAATTTTCTCTACATTTGTCTTTATCTGTAATGATTTCAATTATCAATTACCAATAACTGTCAATTCTCTTCTCCATTTTACAATTGCTTAAAAACTGAGTTTCAAAGAGTCTAAATAACCAGCCCCAAATAACACTTCATGTCTTCCCAAAGCCAGCTGACACTCCTTTTCTATGCCACCAGATCATGACATGCTTTTGTGTATGGTTTTTACCCCCAATGACATCTTTTTTCTTGTCTACCTGTCGAATTCATATGATTTCCTTAAGATTTTTTCCAAACATGTCACTCAGCTCAAGTGCTTTCTTCTTAGTAAAGTCCTACTGAGTTAAATGCTTCACGCTCCTCTTTATCTATTAGAGACACATTACCTTTCATAGTAGTTTCCACATATGTGAACCTCATGAAATAACAAGATTATAAAATCCTTCAGAGACAAAATTACCTATTACTTGTTTTCATTTCCATAACATCTAGCACAGGCATGGCCTATCCATGCCAGTTGTACAATCAGAATTTTTAAATTGAAATGATTGTAGTCTATGATATCTGTGTACTAAAAGGTGAAAATCAGGAAGAAAAATTCTACACATGTATTTAAAAAATATTTTCAGTGTTACGTGAGTGGGAGAGTACATGCAAACAAAAGTTAAGATAGAGTAAATGACTATTGTAGATAAAGCATAAGCTAAATGGAGTATATATCAAGTGCTTTGAAATTGAAAGGGAAAACTGTTGGAGATGGTTTTGAGATTCCCAATGCACTATGTCTGATGGACCCATATCCTGTTGATGTAAGAACACAGATAAAGAATAGCATAATATACTCTCTTCAATTGTAATATCTGACTCAAAATAGAGTCTTACTAACTTAAAATTATTTTTCTCTAGATGAGTTTTAGGAGCTGGATTTCATTACTCTGAAGTAATCTCTGATAAGTATGAAAACTCATGCACATAAAAGCCCCTTGAAGTAAGGCAAATATTTTATTTCACATCTCTTCAAATAGTGAGGATTTCATGAGACCAAATGATATGTATTCTCCTTAATACTGCTGCTACATTTTGAACCGGGGTATTATATAAGATTTCCAGCTCCCCCTCCTTTTACTGGTTTTTGAACAAAGAATGGGCCTTGTAACAGAAGCCTTAAAAAAAGTTTTAAGTGACAGGAACCCTCAAATACTTAGGTGCTAAAGTGAATTTCATTTTATTTAAATGATTAATTCTTTTATGCTATGTTGGAAAATTCATTTACTGAGCATGTTTGTCATGTTTTGTATGATATGCAGACATGTATGTCATAATGATTTCTTCATTATAGAGCTCAAAAATCTATAAATTCAAATATACAAATAAAGGAATTACCATGTGTCCTCCAGGAATTATAAATAAAGAACTCTTTATGGGGTGGAGTCAAGATGGCAGACTAGGAGGATGTGGAATTCGCATCTCCGTGCAACTAGGGCACCTACCAGGCACCAGTGGGGGACCATGGATACCTAAGGGGACAGAAGAACCCCCAGTGACCGGGTAGGATGTGGGACATGTGGGGAAGTGAGGGGGGAGGAGAAGTGGAGGCGGGACGGGACTGGCGCCCCTGAGAGGTGGCTGGGGGAGGGGAAGGGATCCCACACCTGGAGAGGGAAAGGGGGGGACCATTGGGAGGGCAGAGAATCAAAAGGGAGTGTGGCCAGGTTTCCCCTGCCCACTTGGGCCCCCGGGAGCCTGCTGAGATCCAGGCCTGATCCTCTGCCCAACGAGGCCCCCTCTGGCCGCAGGGGTCCTGAGGGAGTGGGAGGGAGGGAAGGGGGAGCAAAAGTAAAGGCCAGACCTCTGGGATGGCACCCCTGAGGGGTGTCTGGGGGAGGGGTGTTCCTACACCCAGCGGGACCCACCCAGGGTTAGGGGTCCAGCGGTGATGGGGGAGACCCTGGGGGGGTGTGGAGGAACGGAAGGGAATGGGGCCAGTGCTTTCCCTGTCCACTTAGGCATGGGGGAGCCTGTTGACATCCCAGGCCTAATCCTCTGCCCTCTGAGCCTCCCTACTGCCATGCAGAACCCAAGCCGCGCCCCTACACCCCCACCCAGGGCCTGACCTCTACACTCGGAGACTCCCTCCATGCTGTGCCTAAACCCCACCCACACACCCTCACTCAGGGCCCTATCTCCAAACTCCGGAACTCCACACTCCATAGGCCCTCCTTTGGGTGTGCTGCCTCTCCCGTTCCATGCGAGTCCTAAGCAGAGGCCCCGCCCCACACAAAGGTCAATCTGCCTAGGACTCGCCCCATGCTTGAATGTCCTCCTGCCTGCCCGCCCCCCCTCCTTCCTAGGCCCCTCCCGACCCTAAACCCTGTCCCTGCCTAAGTTCCACCCCTGCCTAAACTCCGCCCCCCCATAGCTAAGGCCCTTTTTTTCATTCTTTCTTTTCTTTCTTTTTTCTTCTTTTAGGTTGGGGTTCTGTTTTACCTTCTTGTGGTTGATTCATTTATATTTTTATTTTTTCTAATAAATATTTTATTTTTCTAATTTTATTTTATTCTTTATACTTTGTTATTGTTCTCCTTTTGGCTTATTCCCGTTTTTTAATTTTTTTCATTTTTCTGTTGTGGTTTTGTTTTACCTTGTTGCAGTTGTTTCAATTATATTTTTATTTTTCCTAACATATTTTTCATATTTCTAATTTTATTTCATTTTTTATTCTCTATTATTGTACTGCTCCTTTTTTTTCTTTTTGGCACGCCACGCGGCTGGTAGTATCTTGGTTTCCAGGCCAGAGGTCGGGCCCAAGCTCCTGTAGTGCGAGTGCTGAGTCCAAACCACTGGAATAACAGAGAACCTCAGACCCCAGGGAATATTAACTGAGGGAGGCCTCTCGGAGGTCCTCATCTCAGCACCAAGACCCAACTCTACCCAACTGCCTGCAAACACCAGTGCTGGATGCCTCAGGCCAAAGAAAGAGTAAGACAGGAATACAGCCCCACCCATCAAAAAACAACAAAAAAGAAATGACAAAAAAATATGTTACAGATGAAGGAACAAGGTAAAAACCTACAAGACCAAATAGGCAACCTACCTGAAAAAGAATTCAGAATAATGATAGTAAAGATGATCCAAAATCTAGGAAACAGAATGGAGAAAATACAAGAAACGTCTAACAAGGATCTAGAAGAACTAAAGAGCAAACAAACAATGATGCATAACACAATAACTGAAATTAAAAATACTCTAGAAGGAATTAATAACAGAATAACAGAGAGAAGAACGGGTAAGTGAGCTGGAAGATAAAATGGTGGAAATAATTGTAGGGGAGCAGAATAAAGAAAAAAGAATGAAGAGAATTGAGGACAGTCTCAGAGACCTCTGGGACAACATTCAGTGCACCAACATTTGAATTATAGGGGTCCCAGAAGAAGAAGAGAAAAAGAAAGGGTCTGAGAAAATATTTAAAGAGATTATAGTGCAAAACTTCCCTAACATGGAAGGAAATAGTCAAGTCCAGGAAGTGCAGAGAGTCCCATACAGGATAAACACAAAGAGAAACACGCTAAGACACATATTAATCAAACTATCAAAAATTAAATACAAATAAAAAATATTAAAAGCAGCAAGGGAGAAACAGCAAATAACATACAAGGGAATCCCCATAATGTTAAAAGCTGTTAAGATCTTTCAGCAGAAACTCTGCAAGCCAGAAGGGAGTGGCAGGACATATTTAAAGTGATGAAAGGGAAAACCTACAACCAAGATTAGTCTAGCCAGCAAGGATCTCATTCAGATTCGACGGAGAAATCAAAAGCTTTACACACAAGAAAAAGCTACGAGAATTCAGCACCACCAAAGCAGCTTTACAACAAATGCTAAAGGAACTTCTCTAAGCTGGAAACACAAGAGAAGAAGAAGGCCCACAAAAGCAACACCAAATCAATTAAGAGAATCGTTATAGGAACATACATATCAATAATCACCTTGAATGTAAATGGATTAAATGCTCCAACCAAAAGACATAGACTGGCTGAATGGATACAAAAACAAGACCCGTACATATGCTGTCTACAAGAGACCCTCTTCAGACCTAGGGACACAGACAGACTGAAAGTGAGGGGATGGAAAAAGATATTCCATGCAAAAGAAAATCAAAAGAAAGCTGGAGTAGCAATTCTCATATCAGACAAAATAGACTTTAAAATAAAGACCATTACAAGAGACAAAGAAGGACACTACATAATGATCAAGGAATCAATCCAAGAAGAAGATATAACAATTGTAAACATTTATGCACCCAACATAGGAGCACCTCAATACATAAGGCAAATGCTGACAGCCATATAAGGAGAAACCAACAGTAACACAAGAAGAATACACTTTCTTCTCAAGTGCACATTGAATGTTCTCCAGAATAGATCACATCTTGGGTCACAAGACCCAAGATCATATCTTTGGGTCACAAATTAAGCCTTGGAAAATTTAAGAAAATTGAAATCATATCAAGCATCTTTTCTAACCACAATGCTATGATATTAGAAATCAATTAGAGGAAAAATACTGTAAAAAACACAAATACATGGAGGCTAAACAGTGCACTGCTAAACAACCAAGAGATCACTGAAGAAATCAAAGAAGAAATAAAAAAATACCTAGAAACAAATGACAACAAAAACATGACAATCCAAAGCCTATGGGATGAAGCAAAATCAGTTCTAAGAGGGAAGTTCATAGCAATTAAAGCTCATGCAAGAAACAAGAAAAATCTCAAATAAACAATCTAACTTTACACCTAAAGCAACTAAAAGAAGAAGAACAAAGAAAACCCAAAGTTGGTAGAAAGAAAGAAATCATAAAAATCAGAGAAGAGATCAGTGAAATAGAAATGAAGAAAACCGTAGCAAAGATCAATAAAACTAAAAGCTGTTTCTTTGAGAAGATAAACAAAATTGATAAACCTTTAGCCAGACTCATCAAGAAAAAGGAGAGAATTCAACTCAATAAAATTAGAAATAAAAAAGGAGAGATTACAATAGACACTGCAGAAATACAAAAGATCATAAGAGCCTATGACAAGCAACTATATGCCAATAAAATGGACAACCTGGAAGAAATGGAAAAATTCTTTGAAAGCTACAATTTTCCAAGATTGAAGCAGGAAGAATTAGAAAATATGAGCAGATCAATCACAGGTAATGAAATTGAAACTAATTTTAAAACTTCCAACAAACAAAAGTCCAGGACTAGGTGGCTTCATAGGTGAATTCTATTGAACATTTAGAGAAGAGTTAACACCTATCCTTCTCAAACTCTTCAAAAAATTGCAGAGAGAAGAACCCTCCCAAACTCGTTCTATGAGGCCACCATCACCCTGACACCAAAACCAGACAAAGATATCAGAAAATAAAATTATAGACCAATATCACAGATGACCATAGATGCAAAAATCCTCAACAAAATACTAGCAAACAGAATCCAACAGCACATTAAAAGGATCATATACCGTGATCAAGTGGGATTTATCCCAGGTGTGCAAGGATTCTTCAACATATGCAAATCAATCAGTGTGATAAACCACATTAACAAATTAAGGAATAAAAACCATATGATCATCTCAATAGACGTAGAAAAAGCTTTTGACAAAATTCAACACCCATTAATGATAAGAACTCTCCAGAAAGTGGGCATAGAGGGAACCTACCTCAACATAATAAAGGGCCTATATTACAGACTCACAGCAAACATCATTCTCAATGGTGAAGAATTGAAAGCATTTCCTCTAAGGTCAGCAACTAGACAAGGATGTCCACTCTCACCACTGTTATTCAACATAGTATTGGAAGTCCTAGCCACAGCAATCAGAGAGGAAAAAGAAAGAAAAGGAATACAAATTGGAAAATAAGAAGCAAAACTGTCACTGTTTGCCGATGACATGATACTATACATAGAAAATCCTAAAGATGCCACCAGAAAACTACTAGAACTAATCAATGAATTTGATAAGGTTGCAGGATACAAAATTAATGCACAGAAACTCCTGCATTCCTATACACTAACAACAAAAGAACAGAAAGAGAAATTAAGGAAACTCTCCCATTTACCACTGCAACAAAAAGAATAAAAACTTAGGAATAAACCTACCGAAGGAGGTAAAAGACCTGTACTCAGAAAACTATAAACACTGATGAAAGAAATCAAAGATAACATAAACAGACGGAGAGATATACCATGCCCCTGGATTGGAAGAATCAATATTGTGAAAATGACTATACTACCCAAAGCAATCCACAGGTTCAATGCAATCCCTATCAAATTACCAATGGCATTTTTCACAGAACTAGAACAAGAAATTTTACAGTTTGTATGTAAACACACAAGACTCCGAATAGCCAAAACAATCTTAAAAAAGAAAAACTGAGCTGGAGGAATGAGGCTCCCTGACTTCAGACTATACTACAAAACTACAGTAATCAAGACAGTATGGTACTGGCACCAAAACGGAAATATAGATCAATGGAACAGGGGAGAAAGCCCAGAGATAAACCCACACACATATTGTCACCTAATCTTTGATAAAGGAGGCAAGAATATACAATGGAGAAAAGACAGCCTCTTCAATAAGTGGTGCTGGGAAAACTGGACAGCTACATGTAAAAGAATGAAATTAGAACACTGCCTAACACCATACACAAAAATAAGCACAAAATAGATTAAAGACCTAAATGTAAGGCCAGCCACTATAAAACTCTTAGAGGAAAATATAGGCAGAACCCTCTATGACATAAATCACAACAAGATCCTTTTTGACCTGCCTCCTAGAGCAAGGGAAATAAAAACAAAAATAAACAAATGGAACCTAACGAAACTTAAGGAAATCATAAACAAGATGAAAAGACAACCCTCAGAATGGGGGAAAATATTTGCAAATGAAGCAACTGACAAAGGATTAATCTCCAAAATATACAAGCTCATGCAGCTCAATATCACAAAAACAAACAACCCAATCCAAAAATGGGCAGAAGACGTAAATAGACATTTCTCCAAAGAAGATATACAGATGGCCAACAAATGCATGGAAAGATACTCAACATCACTAGTCATTAGAGAAATGCAAATCAAAACCACAATGAGGTATCACCTCACACCAGTCAGTATGGCCAACAGATGCATGAAAAGATACTCAACATCACTAATCATTAGAGAAATGAAAATCAAAATGACAATGAGGTATCACCTCACACCAGTCAGTATGGCCATCATCAAAAAATCTACAAACAATAAATTCTGGAGAGGGTGTGGAGAAAGGGGAACCCTCCTGCACTGTTGGTGAGAATGTAAATTGATACAGCCAATATGGAGAACAGTATGGTATTTCCTTAAAAAACTAAAAATAGAACTACCATATGACCAAGCAATCCCGCTACTGGGCATATACCCTGAGAAAACCATAATTCAAAAAGAGTCATGTACCACAATGTTCACTGCAGCTCTATTTACAATAGCCTGGACATGGAAGCAACCTAAGTGTCCATTGACAGATCAATGGATAAAGGAGATGTGGCACATATATACAATGGAATATTACTCAGCCATAAAAAGAAATTGTGTTATTGGTAGTGAGGTGGATGGACCTAGAGACTATCATACAGAGTGAAGTAAGTCAGAAAGAGGAAAACAAATACCGTATGCTAACGCATATTTATGGCATCTAAAAAATAAATGGTCCTGATGAACCCAGGGGGAGGACAGGAATAAAGACGCAGACCGCAGACATAGAGAATGGACTTGAGGACACCGGAAAGGGGAAGGGTAAGCTGGGACTATGTGAGAGAGTAGCATTGACATGTATACACTACCAAATGTGAAGTAAATAGCTAGTGGGAAGCAGCAGCATAGCACAGGGAGATCAGCTTGGTGCTTTGTGTCCACCTAGAGGGATGGGATAGGGAGGGTGGGAGGAAGATGCAAGAGGGAAGGGATATGGGGATATATGTATACATATAGCTGATTCACTTTGTTGTACAGCAGAAACTAACATACCATTGTAAAGCATTTATACTTCAATAAAGATGTGAAAAAAAACCCTCATGTTTTAAATACCATGGAAAATATTTATTTAAAATTAACTACTTACTGACTGAGAAATTTTTAGACCAGAATTCTGCTAATTATTAATTTCCTTTGCTCATATTTATAGGGAATATAAAACAATATTGTCAAAATTTCCTCATGGTTTTAGAGAACTTTATAATTTTAAATGGGAAAAATAATGATTCTCAATGAGTAAAGAGGAAAAATAAGGTTTAATTTAACATAGAGAGTAAAAATGCAAGACAACTTGAACAATAGAAAAGGGTTTCTATTCAAAACATTGGTGAGCTTTAATTCCTTATGAGGTCAAAGCCCAAAGAAACAAGGTTAAGTTCTCTCATGAGATTTGAGGCAAAAATTTCTAATAATTGTGGCATATAGTATGATAAAGGCAAAAGAAAATGAAATAGTAGAATTTATACAGAAATTTTCCTGAAGTAGGGTGTACTCGAAATTTTCAGCCCTCAAATACTAATTGATCCACTTTCGTCATGTAGCTGAGGTCTGGAGTTTGGAAGGAAACAACACATTACAAATTTCAAATCATTTTATCAATCACATAACATATTTCTCATCAATTTCACATGCCAGCTACTATGTTAGGTTTTGGAACATAAAACTTTCAAAACTTCCATCAGAGAATTTATGATCCCCAAATACAGAAAAACAGGTAAGTGAATATTCTATAATAACACATGCTGCAATACTGGTAATGACACCATGGATGCTATGGCTGGGAAGATTACATGGGATATTAAGAGAGGGTCAGGAAACAGTGCACAGAAAAAGTGATCGCTTAAATAAATTTAGGATGACATACAATGTGCCTTCCTATGTACGGGTTCCACATCCTCGGATATGGAGGGACGATTGTGACGAAGTCAGACAAGGGCAAGTGGAAATTGGGAGGAGAGGTGGGGATAGAGGCCAAAATGTAGAAAAGCTTGTCACATTCTGGAAGCAGCAGATTGTTCTAGAACAGTATAAGGGGTGAGTGCTATTCCTAGAAGGGCCTTCATGTCATGCTAAAAAGTTTGCATTTTATCATGAACCAATGGTTGTCACTAAAGGAGGCAAGTAGCCTGAGTCTTATAAAAGCACTCTGACACAAAGTGGAAGGAGACTCTGACACAAAGTGCAAGAGACATATACGCAGGTATGTAATAACTCTGTTAATAAATAATGAAGGCCTTAGTTAAATGCAGTTAGAAATGAAGAAAAGGAAGACATTGTTTGGATGTACATTTGTATCTATATGCATATATGCAAACACACACACACACCTCTGCCAGGTAGAACCCTGGTGGATAAAACTAAAGCATGATAATGCTTTCCTCAATTAAAACTCCCACCCATCTGAAAATAATAACAAAACAAACATTAAAGTAGACATTTCTTATGAAATCATATCCCCTCATCACTATATCAAGCTACAGAATTAAATTCATAAATACCTTAGATTGTTTCAGTATTGTTCTCATTAGTCTTTCCAAAGGACAGAGACATATCGATCTCATTTCTTTATGAAATTTAGAGTAAAATCTTGCATATACGTATGTTGCTTCCACATGTATAATAAAACTGGGGCTAAGGAGCCTCCGGTGAAAGAACAGAAGCTTGAGTCACTTTGGGGCCATATTAGGGACCTGATGCGATGCTGTAGTGTCCGGGAGCAGATAGCAGTTATGTGTCATTACCCGTAGGTAACTGGCAGCCCCCTGTGAGGGACTGTGTCGAGAGGTGACATGCCTACTGGACCAGTGGTAGAAATGGATGAAAACAAGTGTGAGACTTGCTGGTTCTGTGATAGCACCCACCAGCCATGAATGGGCTTGTGACCACCCATGGGGGTCCCATGATTATTTGGCGAATGGGGTATGTGTCAGTGGGGGTGGGAAGGTGGCAGCTGGAGGGGGGTGCAGTCTGCCAGGGCTGCAACTTTGAGTGACACTTTATGCATTGGAAACTGCTTAGCCTGGAGAAATTTGTCTTATTTCTATACTAAGAAAGACGTTCTCTCTGTTCTTTTAGTTTTTATCTTTATAATCTTTTTCAGAGATCATATTGTATCTACTCTAGTTTGGAAGTCATACAGTGGCTTTGGTCCAAAACCAATAAAATTTTTATGTGCCTAAGAATTGTTAAACACTGGAATAGATCACTGAGAAACCCTGGGTAATCTCTTTGAAGTGGACCTTTTAATTATCTCTGGGTCTTCTGTCAAAATTAAGTGGGGTCATGGGCATTCCTATTTGAAAGCAAGGGAATGGACTAAATGGCTTCTTTAATTTACTTTTTAACATTTAATGTAAAGTTGTATAATGCCAAATCAGCCTTACATTTCATGGAAATAAATAATTCCTTTTAATCAGTCTTCTCAGTTATTGGATTTTGACCTTGACTCAGGCTGTTAAAGAGAGTCAAGATTTTGGCAGATAGATGCACATTGTTGTATTATTGGTGGTTTCTCTGTTCAACTTCATTGCCATTATGTTGGCTGATCACTTGCTGAGGAACTGACAGCAAGTACAGATGTGCCGTTTCATCAAACTGTTGCTAGATATTTAAAAGGTGGATTTTGTCAGACCTCAATTTGCTTGTGTTTTTAATAAACCATTCTTAAAAATTCCATTTTATGTGAACAAGGATATGACTCAAAAAAAAAGAAAAAAGCAATTTAACATGATACTTTTTAAAAAAGTGCTAGGCTTGCCATTGTGAAAAGGATATGAGGAGTGCTTGGAGATGACATAAGGCCAGTGTGCTGGTTCCATGAATTTGAAGGTGAACTTTGTCTGTTGAATTGTCAACATGAAGTATCCATCATGAAATAGGCCTACTTGCAGGATTTCTATGTAGTCTAAAGTTGGAGAAAAGGTCTGAAATTAACAGTTGGAAGCAGGCTAAAGTAATTAAGCACTGAGAATTCAATCCTTTACAGAGCTGCACAGAATGTTAAATCAGGTGTTTCACCAAAGAGATCAGGCAAAGAGAGAAATGCATTTCTGCTCACAATAATCTATATATTTAATATATTCAAAGTACTCCTGAACTGGTATGTGGACCCTGGATGTTACTTTGGTAAGAGTAATTTTATTTTATATCGTTTGAATCCTACGAAATATGCCTGTGGGGAAGTTTGAGTTCTAAAAGCAATTATTCTGTTATTATTTGTTCTCAGTATCTCGTATTTTAGTTCAAATATAAAGAATGCTTCTCTAGTTAAATGCATTTAGTCAATTCAACTGTCAAATAATAAAGGACATGGAAAGAAATAGGCTCGTCATTAATTCAAACGGGTGGTCCTGAATAAAATATTCTATCTACACTATTGTTTGGGAACTGCATTTTCTCTGTGATTTTAAAATCATGCATTTGTAATCATAAACACTATAGTTTTGGCTAAGGAAGGAGTTACACACCCAGAATATCTAATCTGATTTATTGAATTAAAATAATTTATATAACATTTGATTGTAACAGACGTAGCCTTTGTGTTGCATTATTACTGATAATTAAAACACTTTAAGTAGCATCATCTTCTAATAAAAATTTATTTAAACAATTAGAACAACAAAATGAAGTAGTATTTGATTATAACCCAGAGTATAAAAATACTTATCCACGGGTCCATATTGATATAAATAAATAAATGGGGGAGGTTACGAATCTCATGCAGAAGAATTGCAAATAATTTATATCTATATAAATAACATATTAATACCCTGCCCTTGAGGAGGGGAAGCATAACTCCCTACTTCTTAAATAATGGCTGCACAAAGAAACTTCCTTCCAAGGAGACAGTATGGCAGGACCGGGAGAGAGTAACTCCACAGGAGAATCTGACCAATACTTCCTCAGCCAGGTAATCAAGGTCAAGTCATGTGGATAGTATGTATCCTTGATATGAGATGATAAAAATGGCATGTTACCTATGTGGTCTTCTTCCCCAAACAGATAATCCTGGTCCAATCATGAGAAAACAACAGAGAATTTCCAATAAAAAGACCTACTACAAAATACCTGACCTGTAATCCTAACTGTCAAAATCTTCAAAAACAAGAGAAGTCAGACTGTCACAGCCAAGAGGAGCCGAAGAAGACATGATGACTAAATGCAGTGTGGGATCCTGGATAAGATCCTGCCACAAAAAAAAGGACATTAGGTAAAAATTAAGGAAATCTGAATAATGGACTTTGGATAGTAGTAGTGTGTAAATGTTGGTTCATTAATTGTAACAAACATCCCACAATAATGGAAGACGTTAATAATAGGGAAACTGGGTGCAGGATGTACGTACTATCTACTCAATTTTTCTGTAAATCTAAAACTGTTCTAAAAAGTAAAGACAATTTAAAATATTTTAAAACATTATATATAAAGTACATATATACATATTTTATATACATAATTTTAAAAATTCATTTGAAATCACAATGTAGTATTATGACCAATAAGATTTCTACAGAAAAAAGTAATTAATAGGGCTTCCCTGGTGGCGCAGTTGTTGAGAGTCTGCCTGCCGATTCAGGGGACACGGTTTCGTGCCCCGGTCCGGGAAGATCCCACATGCCGCAGAGCGGCTGGGCCCGTGAGCCATGGCCGCTGAGCCTGCGCGTCCAGAGCCTGTGTTCCGCAGCGGGAGAGGCCACAACAGTGAGAGGCCCACGTACCACAAAAAAAAAAGTAATTAATAATTCTCTAACCAAAACTTTTAGTCACATGTTTTTTTCTTCTTCAGTTGACAACAATTGTAAACTTCTTGATTTCGAGGGGATTAAAACACTAATTTAAATGCATAAATTACAAATGAAGAGTTAATTTTATCTGACAAGTTGCTAAGAAACATCCCTCAGATTCTCAAATTTTTGTATTAGGTGCTTCTTGCTCAATTTAAGTATTTGTTAAAGGCAGAGGCATTTATCTTCAAGGTATTTTTGAGCTTTCTCACAGGTTTGTTATGAATATTTTCAGCTTTTACAGCCTTTGAGAGTTGAAGGAGTGTGTATAGATTTACTTTCAGGGAGGGTTTGTCAGTTGCAATATGCTATTGTTTCACTGCATCAGCATTATTCCCTCTTCAGGATCCTTACAGCATTTTGTTTCCCAATCATATTTCAGAAGTAATCATTGTGAAGTTTTCCTAAACACTCAACCTTTTCCACTTCCTTCTTTGCACCTGTGGTAGGCAGAAGAAATGGTGTTCACCAAAGTCGTCCATGTCCTAATCTCCAAAAGCTAGGAATATTTAGGTTACATGGAAAAAGAAAATTAAGTTTGCAGATGGAGTTAAGTTGCTAAATCCAACCTTAAGGTAAGGATATTATCCTATATTATCCAATCACACCGAACATAATCACAAAGGTCCTTAAATGTGGAAGAGGGGGAAAAAGAGGAGAGTCAAAGGGAGATGTGACTGAGGGAGCAAAGTTGGAGGGATGCAACTTCGCTGGCTTTGAAGAGAGGGAGCAGGGTCATAAGGCAAGGAAGGCAGGAAACCTCTGGAAGCTGCTAAAGGAAAGGAATGGACTCTCACCTTGAACCTACAGAAAAGATACCCTACTGATATCTTGATTTTAACACAGTGAGGTCCATTTTGGATTTCTAAACTACAGAACTGATGAATAATAAATTTGTGTTGCTTTAAGACACTAAGTTTGTAGTAATTTGTTACGGTGGCCATAGAAAACCAATACAGTGCCCCCAGTATATGTTATGCTGGGCAAACCTTTACTATAGCATTCCTCCATACTATAGTGCCCTTATTTGTTCATTCTTGTTTTCCCAGAGGATTGTAAATCCTATCAGCCCAGGAAGCAATATTATACGTAGGTGGCATTTTGGTGCTAAGTAAATAATTACTGATCAAGTGAAAAATGTTCTTATAACACATAAGACAAATACCTTAAACTTAGAGATGGAAGAGACTCTTAGCTTCTCTGATTTTCAGTTTCCTCATTTATAAACATTAAAATTGTGTTCTTCATGGTTATTAATTTGAATATTAGAGTGAAATTGAATATTAACCTGAAGGCATTATGCAGATATAAACTTTTATATGGCAGTTAGGTGTCTGCTTGTCACTGCCCTTTTCCCAAGTCTGGTAAATACTTAATAGTAGAGTTCTACTTCATTCATCTTCTCTTCTGAAGCATGTATCATATAGATTTTCTATTTATTGTTCAAAAATAGGTATATAATTGTTAGCTTAATTAAATATAGTAAATTTGAGTTTAAGCAAAGAAAGTCTAATGAATTAAGGAGAGGATAAATGTTTTATTATCTTAAATGCTACTTCTTTCCTTCCCTTCTCTGAGTTTATTCTAAGAATGTGGTTCCTTCTTGCTTTAAGGGTCTACAATAACATTCACAGTACCTTCTAAAAGATGAGTAAGTGCTAGATGGTGACAGTGATATAATGATGGAATTATATGATTTATCCAACTTCTACAGTAAGAAAATATGTTTGTGCTTGAATGATCCATATCCACAGTCTCCACTTATAAACTATATGGTCTAATGCTCCATTTCTATACCGTATTATAGCCAAGTTTTTGTCAAGCATCCTTCAGTCAGAGTTATGGCAACAAAAGGCAAAGTTCCAAAGCAAATATGCAAAATGTTCAAGATGGGGGACCTTATATGAGTACCCCCAGCATCTCTATCTTAATTCCTTTCCTTTACCATGAAAACTTTATCTTTCACCAAGGTGTCTAGAATTCTCCTGTTCTCACTGACTTCCTGACCAAAGAAAAATATCACTCTTTTAAGCCTACCAGGTTACTTGCAGTTTCAGGTTTTCAGTTAACTCTGGGATGAAAGAATTTGGCTATGTTGGAAAGAATTTCAGCCATCATTGAGCAAACTAGGAAGGCAGATTTTGGAAACAGGGATCTAATTTTCTAAAATCTCATCACCTAGGCAGCAGCATAATCTGCACCCTTCTGAGACCATCTCTGCTATTCCTATTACTCAGCATATCAGTTTCAGAGCTTGAAATGTCCTTGATCCTGGGAAAATAAACAAAGTTCCTATGTATCATATCTCTGCAAAAAATGAAGTTTATAATGAGGTTCCTTCTTAGAGTACTTCAGTATCAGTGTTACTGTAAGATTTAATCAGTATATTTTTTAAACCATGTGGAGATCATTTAAGGATGACAGTTAACCAATGGAAAAGGTTTTCTGTTACCTGCCATCTTCTATCATATTACACACTAGAAAAATCTACCTTTTGATATTTGAAGGAATGAAATATGTGTGTGGAGTGGGAGTTCCTGAATGTTTTATGATGGAATAATGCAGATATATGAAATTAATTCATGAATGCAAGCAGTTTTACAATGCAGGTCATAAAAACTATATTTGATGAACAGTACTTTTCAGAATTAATGTTCACATTTTCTCAAAATTTGTGTCTATCATTTAGATTGAAGTGATTTCACTCTAGATTTGCCGGTTCACTTAAACTCATGATTCTCTCCTGTAATGTTTTGTCATTTTTCAAATTTTCAGTTTCTGTACTGCTTTTTGGCAGCAATAATTCACTGCCTAGGAAAAGTGCTGGAATATATTATAAGCAAAATCTTCATATTACTTAAGAATTTCCTTGGTAATTTTCAATTGCCTAGACTCACTAATACAAACTCCATATTTTGGGTCATTTCTAAGTTTAACTGTTAAATTAGAAGTTATACCTATTTATTATTAATTACATCTTCCAGTACATGAAAACCAGTCTATAGGCTATTTATAGTAAACTTGCTAAAACTGATTCCAAAAGCTAAATTAGTTATTTACAGTCTTGAGACTGGAAAAAGAGAAGAAAACTGAGTTGTTTAAAGCTAGTTATGTCCAAATGTTTCACTAATTACTGTTGGTGAATGTAATCAAACATTCTATCATCATTTTAGGACACACAGACAAATAGAAAATTTTACCCTGCTTGACTTTATTAGCTACCATATTTTCCTACTGAGTTTTGATGATAAAGTCAATTTTTGTCCAATTAGTTACCATAACAAGTTCCAATTATCAGTTGAGTACCTAGGATCTCTCTTTTAATTCCTTAGTTTCAGGGTGCACAAGTGCTCAATGATCACATAGCCAGAAGAAAAAACTCCTCAGTATGTACCTTAAATAAATACATTCTTACCTAAATAGCATCTCACCAGTTGTGCTGAAACCCAGAAATATAAATTGTACACTTCAAAGGGGGCTTCCAGACCTCTTTGTAATTCTTGCAAAGATGGTTTCTGAACATATCATCAGTCAACCAAAGAGGATAGAAGAGTTAAGAAAAGAGTTGCAGATTAGGAAAGACTAAATGAAAAAGTTGTTGCTCTTCTGGCAGTTCCTTCTCAAACCCAAAACCCAGAAAAGGGGCTTCAGTGGGATGAGCTAGCTCTTTCACATTTATTTTCCCCAGTGAGAGAGTGTTCAATTCATGCCTGAGAAGCAAACATGCAAAAAGCTGGCTCTCTAACTTGTGGTGGCAGGAAAAGGAGGGATGTTACAGTTAGGCCCTTTCTGACAGTGAGGTCAAAGGTCATGTGAGCGCTTCCCACGGAAGAGAGAAAATCAGTGTGGAATTGCCATAGGTCCCATCTAGGATGGCATCCTGGAGACCAGTGGGAGCTACAGTAAGAAGGAGAAAGAGAAGGAAGAAGAGGAGAAGGTGAAGGAGAGGCGGTGCAAAAACATACTGCCAGGTTCTCAGAGCCCCCAAGTAGAGCAGTGATGAGAAGCAGTGTGCTGGTCACCATGTAACCCCAGTACATTGGCTCAGCAGGGAAAGTGGCAGCTCCTTACAAGACCAGAGCATGCAAGTGTGCCTCTCTCATTCTCCTTAGAGCCTGAAATCTGAAGGGTCCAGAAATCAGAATCAGCAAGACAGAGTGCAAACCTAGGCGGAGAAGGAGGGAAGCTGACCACCTCAGCCCCTTTTCATGACTGGCTTCCAGCAGGCCAGAGCTGGCATGGGGTTCCCTTTGAATGCAGTTTGAAGATTTACTCATAACTGGAATCAGATATTATTTATCTGACACTTTTTTGTGACTAGAAATAACTGAAGCTCCTTTTATCATCTGATAATAGCCAGAGGAATCGTAGGCAACTATTTTATTAAAGAGCAGGAAAGGGCTAGCCTCTATAATGGATTGCTATGGACCCTGCAGAGAGGAGGTAAAATACAGTGGCTTTTAAATTCGATCCTATGAGGCCCTCTCTTTAAACCTACAGAGCACTTTCAGGGGTAAAAATGAATGGATAAGTGAAACAAATTGAATGAATGAGCAAATAAACAAAACCAAATAATAAGCACTTTTTCTGCATGCACTTTCCTCTACTGCTATACTCTCCTAGCTCCTTATATTAGCCTTTCAGTTGTAGCCCATTTTTCTGAAAATATTACTTTACATGTCTTTCTATTGGACGTTCCTTGAAGCTGCGAAACGTTTCCTGCTAATTTTTAAAAAATTATTTGGGTCTATATAGTATCAAATTATGTATTTTGAGGAAATGTGATAATCAAAATTTCTATAACTTAATGGCTTTTCATATATTCAGCCTCAGTTTTATTTATATATTTGTCATGGCACTGTCATATTTATGCTTTTAATGTTTCTTTATTATGAGATATATAAACCATTTAAAGCCATAGATGAAATTTAAGTGACACTAAATTCTGTGAGAAATACCATTTTCAAAATTATTATTACACTAAAAATCATTTGAATCAATCATTTATTTCAAATAAAATCATTTAAATTTTATATTATTTAAGTTTATATTTACTTTAGATTACTATATATATATAAAATGTATCCTCATACATTTATTAATTTCTAGCTAAATTAAAGATGTCATCTACATGCAAATAAATAGAATATATATGAAATAAATAAAAATTATAGATGTATTATCCAGATAATTCTGGGAAGTCTGTCATATGCTGTAAACATTTTCCATTGGCATTGTCAGTTTACTTTCATTTTCTTGATGGAATACTTTTTAATGTTATTAAATCAATATTACATATTTTCAAATGACTGAACACTCTAATACGTATGTATATAAAATGCCTATCATCGAGATTATCTTAAAGCAAAATGATTTTCCAGTTGCTTTCTCCGTGTAAGGGTTTTTAAAATATGGTTTTCACTCATTCATTATTGGCTTACTAAAGCTAATTATTTTAGCAATCTAACTCAACATCATCAAAGATATGTATGTATGTTTACACAAAATGTTGCTTATTCACTTTTTAAAAATACATAGTGTTTTTGCAATATCGAAATGAAGTACTGTATTTTCGAATCTTTTATTTTTAATCACAACAGCATACACATTAGGCATGGCTATTTTGATCATTATTTCAACAATAGCAATCATAATAATTTTGGTAAACATCAAGATACATAAATATATTTTAGTTTCCATATGCATTTCTACCACACACTTCAAATTTGTCAATACTTTTAAGTTAAGGAATATTAACATTTATGCTTTGGATTTGGGGATTATAAGGCAAGATAATGCAGGTATAATTGTATGAGAAATAAAGGCTAAATTGTTTACAATAAGGATTGAGAAAATGAGCACTTTAGTCCACTAATTCCATGAAATAACAGAAAAGCTACACAATATCAAAATATATAGAATGTATTCTCAATATAAACAATAAAGCAAACAATCAGTTAGAAAGTCAGAAATTGTGAATAATTCCTAAAATATGGAAAGCACAAAGGATCAGGTATAAACACAACCAGAATAAAAACAAACCAAACTATATGCAGTAGAAACATATTGCAGAAAAAGAAGCACTTCTAATACATACATACATATATATATATATATATATGACAAGGGTCTGTGGGACATTGTCAGTTATGCTTTTAAGGTTTTTTATTATGGGACATATAAAGTATTTTAAGTCATAGATGAAATTTGACACTAAATTGTGTGAGCAAATTAACTGGGGAGAAATATCCTCCCCTTATGCTGAATATGAACATCAGTGATGCTTACCCCACACTCTGCCTCCATTCACATCGTCAAAGGCAGTGCTGGGGCTCCAGGGAAGTCTATTCCCTAGACATCAATTCATTATCCAAGTGTCATTGCTTCTAGGCACTTCAATACACAGAGTTAGGAAATATATGCATGTATACTAACCCATGAATATACAGGTCTGTCTATGTATGTAAGTACATATGTAAGTATGTGTTTATATATGTGTCTATCTATGTATCTGTGTATGTATGTATGTATCATGAGTTCGTACTGATACCTCTGATTTTAGTGCAGCACCACAGAGTTCTTTTTGGTCTTCCCTCTTTGCATATTTGTAACTTCTTTCTCTCACAGAGAAATTATATTTTCAATCCTCATATACACATAAAATAGGTTATTAACTAGATTACAGCATTTATGTACAGCTTTTGTTCTTAGACTTACAGTGTCTAGTCAAGGTACCATTTAAAAAATTTCCTAAGTTCTTTTCTTGCTTACCACTTTCAGCATGTTTATGTTGTAAATTTGTAATAGAGTTAGATTTACTTTTTAGTGTTTGTATTCCTTTTATGGGATCCTGCCAAATTCTACTTGGTTTCCGTTTTTATTTTTATTTATATGTATTTTAATTTAAATGCTCTTTCCCTCTCAGGCTCACATTGTCTCACACACAAGGTCTACATTGTCATTATGAAAAGACTGCAGTACAGGTTTGTTATTCAAGTTGATCATCCAAGCAAGATTGATCTGGGTTTTACAAAGAGGGAAAATAATGTGTTAGGCTGTCTGGTTAACCTGCCACGTAGATACTGAACAAGGACCGTGATTGAAAAGTGTATTGAATATTTAAAATAAAGTTGACTGACAATAGTGATCACCAATTATTAGAAGAGATAAGAGAAACAACAGGTGCATGGATAAGAGATAAGAGAAAAAACAGATGCATGGATCAATATTTTACCTTGGCTTGTAAATCTTTCTTGTATAATGGATACTTGGTTCCTGTACAATGTCCTTTGTTTTCAAATAATGTATCTTTCTGCTATGAGCTGCATTTTTGTGTCCTCCCCAAAATTCATATGTAGAAAACTTAACCTCCAATTTGATGGCATTTGGGGGTGGAGGCTTTTAGAGGTAATCAGGTCATGAGGGTGGAGCCCTCATTATAGGATTAGTACCCTTAGAAGAAGAGACAGAGAGAGCTTGCTTTCTCTCTCTACTCTACTGTATGAAGTTACAATGAGAAGATGGTCATCAGTAAGCCAGGAAGACAGCACTCACCAAGAACCCACACATGCTGGGACCCTTGGACTTCTAGAGCTGTGAGAAATAAAAGTTTGTTGTGTAAGGCACCAAGTCTAGAGTATTTTTGTTATAACAATCTGAGCTGGCTTGGATACTTTCTCGAATTTTCTCACTGAAGATCATTATTGAGAAATCCAGTCATGCAGTCAGCCCCTGAAGAAGTACTAGAGACAAGAAACACACAAAATCGATGGCTTAGATTCCAGACCAACTGCTTTGGAAGACTTAGGTTGTTTGGAATTATATTGGTAGAGAATTATAGGGTGCAAAATACATTTGGCATGGTACAGAGAGATGAGGTCTGTCAGTCAGCAATGAAATAGTAAAGAGGAGAGTGTGAAAACAAAGGACATTTTGATAGAGCTAATCCCAGAAACTTCAGGCTGCATAGGAGTCAAACTTAACCAGCCTGATGGAAGCTTTTTAAGATATTACTGTCATGACCAGTAAGAGAAATTCAAGTGATGAAGCCATACTTCAATTTTTCTAACATGAATTTAACTGTGTTCCACCGTCAGAGAGTTTAATTGATAAGGTGAGGTGCCACTGAATAGGTATGGATGAGAAATAGGTAGAAAAATGGACTCCTAACCTAGTGACAAGAAGTTCAAAAAAGGTATGATGCTTTCTTTACTCTCAGAAATGATTGGAAGTTTTTACTGGGAAAGAATAGCCTTAGATTTTTTTCTGTGTGTCATTTTTATGTAAGTCTTGTTGGGAAAGTTTGTCCAAATGTGATAAAGCTTGTAAATCAGCTATAGGAGTACCAATAGAAATAAAACAAAACAAAACAAACATGATAAAGCTAGAGAGTAATTTAGCAATGTATTTCAGTTTTGATATTTGAGGGCATTCTTTTATATAGAATGCTTCATCACAACTGTGTTCACGGTGACAACCCTCCATTAATTTTAATGCCCAGAAGAATTATTAAGAGATCACCATTTACTTTCATGAGTAATTTTATCTGAAGTTAGGAAAGCAATCTAAACATCAGATTATATGTAATAAATTGAAGAGGTACCTATCATATGCAATTATAGAGAGCTATTTGCTAAATCTCACTGTAGTGTGTTATGAGAGTGGGAAATTTCCTTTTCTCCTGCACCTACAAGAGTACCGGGCCTAGAATAGGCACACAGACTAAAATATTTGTTGAAAACAAATACATGAATTATACATATTATTTACAAAATAATATCTTTCTTAGTCCCCACCTGTTCCTCTCTATCTCTCCATTCCCCAAAAGAATAAATCATCGATGGTATTATCAACTAAAAGTTGAAATTGGAAACCAAAATACACACTTTTAATGTCCAGAAGAAAAAAAAGCCATATAGATTTAAAAGTATATATTTGCTCTTCTTATAGTGAAACAGAGGGAGAAGTCTTGGTCAATCAAACGTTCCAGGCTCCATCCCCTAAAAGGAAGGGAGGCATGTCTAGGCTAGGAGAGAACTTGAGCAGCCCATTTTCTTCATCTACAAACTTTCGGATACTCACCTGTGACTTATGTTACTATGTATGACTTGTCTCTCTTCTTTGGGGAACTTTTTGAGAATGAGAATCAAGAATTGCTTAATTTAGGGGTTACATATAAAATTTTGGAATGAATTCTTTGGAAAATAACCGAGTTAATTGTCCTTTTACAGATAAGGTTTTTGTATGTACATAGCACATTTTCTTTATCCATTCATCTGTGGTGGATGTTTAGGTTGCTTCCATATCTTAGCTATTATGAATAATGTTGCAGTGAACATGGGAGTGCAGATATTTCTTTGAGACCTGATTTCAATTCTTTTGTATATATACCCAGTAGTGGGATTGCTAGATCATGCAGTCATTCCATTTTTAATTTTCTGAGCAAATTCCATTCTGTTTTTATAGTGTTTATACCATTTTGTTTTCCCACTAACCCTGTATAGAGTTCCAGTTTCTTCACACCCTCACCAATACTTATATTTTTTCTTTCTTTCTTTTTTTTTGATAATAACCATCCTAATGGTGTGAAGTGATATCTTATTGTGGTTTTGATGGGCATTTCCCTGATGATTAGTGATGTTGAGCATCTTTTCATATACCTGTTGGCTATCTGCACGTTTTCTTTGGAGAAATTTCCATTCCAGTCCTTTGCCTATTTTTATTTATTTATTTATTTATTTATTTATTGCTATTGATTTGTAGAAGTTTCTTATATATTTTGGATATTGACCCCTTGTCAGATATATGATTCACAAATTTTTTTTTCTCCCATTCCCTGGGTTGCTTTTCACCGTGTTGAATTTTTCCTTTGCCGTGTGGAAGCTTTTTAGTTTGATGTGGTCCCACGTGTATGTTTTAGTTTTTGTTACTATCTTTTGGAATAAATCATTGCTTAGACCAATGTCATGCAGTTTTTCCCTTATTTTTTTTCTTCTAGGCATTTTATAGTTTAAAGTCTTACACTTAAATCTTTAACTCCCAGCCTTAAAAATGAAGGAGATCCTGACATATGCGACAACTTGGATGAGCCTGAAAGAAATTATTGTAAGTGAAACAAGCTAGTAACAAAAGGACAGATGCTTCATGATTCCACTTATCTTTGGCGTCTAGAATAGTCAAAACCTATAGAAACAGGGAATAGAATGGTAAGTGGCGGAGACTGGGGGGAGGGTGAAATAAGGAATTGTTCAACGGGTATAAAGTTTCAGTTATGCAAGATGGATAAGTTCTAGAGATCTGCTGTACCACATTGTGACTGTAGTTAATACTGTATTATGCACTTAACATTTTGTTAAGAGGGTAGATCTCATGTTAAGTGTTCTTACCAAAACAAAAATAAATAAATAATATTAAAACATTCAGATAGCCAACAGGCACATGAAAATATGCTCAACATTGCTAATTATCAGACAAATGCAAATCAAAACGAAAATGAGGCATCACCTCACACCAGTCAGAATGGCCATCATCAAAAAGTCTGCAAATAATAAATACCAGAGAGGGTGTGGAGAAAAGGGAACCCTCCTACACTCTGGATGGGAATGTAATTTGGTTCAACCACTGTGGAAAACAGTATGGAGGTTCCTTTAAAAACTAAAAATAGAGTTACCACATGATCCAACAGTCCCACTCCTGGGCATATATCTGGAAAAGATGAAGACTCTAACTCAAAAAGATACACGCATCCCAATGTTCATTGCAGCACTGTTTACAATAGCCAAGGCATGGAAGCAACCTAAATGTCCATCGACAGATGAATGGATAAAGAAGATGTGGTATATATATACAATGGACTGTTATTCAGCAATTTAAAAAAATGAAATAATGCCATTTGCAACAACATGAATGGACCTAGAGATTATCATACTAGGTAAGTCAGAGAAAGACAAATATAATATGACATCACTTATATGTGAAATCTAAAAAAACTGATACAAATGAACTTATTTACAAAATGGAAACAGACTCACAGACGTAGAAAACAAACTTATAGTTACCAAAGGGGAAAAGAGGGGCATAAATTAGGGATTTGGGATTAACAGATACAAACTACTGTATATAAAATAGATAAACAACAGGGTTTTACTGTATAGCACAGAGAACTATATTCATTATCTTGTAATAAATTGCAATGGAAAAGAAAAAAAATTGTATAATCTAAATAGGAAAGAAAATATTGTATTTTAAAATGTTAGTGCCACTGATCAGTTTAGCACATAAAAAATGAGTGGCAAAGGTTTTCATGTTTAATTATAACATTCAGTTTTTTAGTTCATCTGGAATTTATTTTGTTTTATTAAGTGAAGTTACACTAACTTGATTATGTTTTTCCAGAAGGATAAGCAATTATATCTGTACAATTTTTGACTTTTGGTTTCTCTGCTTTTTGCCATTGGTGTCTAAGCTTCATAGAGAATGCCATATTAACTTGAGAAAAGGCAATCTCCCAGTGGTTGTATGGGGGGAACTCTTGCTCAATATTACAGTTACCCTTCTAATCATCTCTCAATTCCATTACAACCTATCACCATAAATTCCACCTCAACAGCCATTCTAGGAGATCCATTTTGGGCGTGGTGGTGGTGGTGATCATTTTCTTTTGATTTTAAATATCGTTGAAAATTCACCTTTCCAGAAATCTCTGGCTCCATGATTTTTAAGGGAGGAAAATTTCAGAGTAACTGAAAAATCCTCTGACACTGGATGGTAGTGTGATGAATTGGGCAATTGGGATTGACATGTATACACTGATGTGTATAAAATTGATGACTAATAAGAACCTGCTGTGTAAAATAAATAAAATAAAATTCAAAAATTCAAAAAAAATCCTCTGATACTCAACTCTTACTGAGCAATCTTTCAGTCTCTTTCTTATATTCACCTCAGTAAACAACATGATTAAAGACATGCAAAATAGAGTAATATAGTAATTTATCTGAATTCCTCATTCAGTTTCCCAGATTGGTCTTTGAAAGTTTGTCTTCATACGACCCAAATTCTAGCCAAGAGCAGCTCTACTTATATCTACTCTGAATGTTACCTTGTTATTGGAACATATCCACTCCACCTCCCCCACCAATCCTGGTACTTGGTACAGGGCTATTGAAATAGTAAAGCCATTTCTTTTCTGTTATTTTTCACTTGAGTGACCAAATATATTTTATTTTTAACCCAAAATAACAGCAACAAACTTCTAGGATTCTGCCTCAAGGTCATGTAAACCTCCTAGCCTATATTCTAAAAGTGTCCACTGGCAAGTTAATGGATTTACTCTCTCCTAGGACAAAGTCCTTGTCCGTTAAATTTATAACATCAAGTATGAAGTGACAAGTCTTCTATGCCTGGAAGAGGAAGACAGCTAAGCCTTATGAAAATCCATTACATTTCTGAAGTTTCTGTGCATCCAGTGACTTAAGGCCATAGGGGTAGATATGTGAAGAGCAAGGAGCTGCATCTTGAACATCATACCAGGAAGAAGGTGTAGGAGGATCAGTGTAACTTTTTAGATTTTATGTGACTATAACCACCAAGTGAGTGACCTTCTCCAACTCATTTATCTTATGACCCCAAAAGCTGTTTACTGCAATAAAGGGAAATCTTTACAGGTTCAATAGTGCTTGAAGTATCTAAAAAAGAGGGGATGCAACTTGAGGCCTGTGACAAGATTAATAGTAGAATTGCAAGAAAGATCTCTTGGGGATTTGGAGCAAAGCCATAGTTTTCTTTATATGTATAAATAATTCTCATTTTGGAAAAGAGAACTTGGCTTGCTTTAGAATCTACTAGAGTCTAAATACTTGATCACAGGTTACTAAATAACTTTTCAACCCAAGCTACACATTAAGCTGGCAGTTAAATTACATCTTGAAGCAAAGTTGATTTACCCCAACAGAGTGATATACGCCCTCAAAATATTTCCTTATTAAATGGAAGCAGTATGAAGACATTTGATGCCCAGGGTCACTGAAAACACAAGTTTCTTAAATTAACAGATTCCTCAAACACACACACACACACACACACACACACACACACACACACACACATATATCTGTGGTTCTAAAAATCTGAGTCCTAAAAATAGACACATTCTGGAGTTTCAAAGGAGGTCTCTTATGATTATAAGATATAACATAAAAAACAATTCTTTTGTTCATAGGTGTCTTTACAAGGAAAGAATTTAGTATACTGAACATTCACAGGAGTGATCTCAGAAAAGACATCCTGGACATCAATTTGAGCAGAAAGTTGGTCATCCATTCTGCCTGGAAGGTGAGTTAGTGTGCAATCAGAAACTATACCTACCACTGGAAATGTCCACAAAGATGGCTGAAGAGAGTTGGAAAGCATAGATAGAGGCAGAGTGCTTGACATACAGTAGATGCCAGCCTCCAAGGCAATGACACTATTACTGTCTCTAGGTTATTGATGACCTAAGATATAATCTAGTCCTGGGAGATTTATAAACAATCAGTTGATTATGAAAGGAATTTTCCCCCCAAAATTATTAGGGAAAGTTAGCTTCCCAGTGACAGTTTGTGGTCATTCTAGTCAGCACTTCTTGGTTGGCCTGTAAATTTTATAGGTCATGAAATGGTGCCTTATGATTTCATACTTTTTAGAGTATCCTTACAATAAATAAATAATTCTGTACCAGTTAAGATAATATGAGTGTGTCTTTTCATTTCAACACAAAATAATCTAACTTGTACAAATGAAGTAGAATAATAACTTTTGAAATATTAACATATGTCACTTTCTTAGACCCTGAAAACAAAGGTGTTACATCTGCAAAAGGAGGGACTGTCATTTATTCTGGTGTTGTCAGACATATTAATGTTTATGGTAACACATTCTTAGCAACTAAATGAATAATAAAGATTTTAAGGAAGATGTCAGGTTTGTTTTTTCCATTTTCAGACAAGAGCTTGGAAAATAGAAGGAGAGGGATTTTATGTTGACACAGGAGATGTTTGTGTTAAGTTTTACCCTGTACCTAACCCCCTGAGTTGAATCTTAAAATGAAGAGACACAATAATATAAACCTTGAAGTGTTGAGGAATCTAAGAGCAGCCGAAATAGTTCTATATGTCCCACAGTGTATATCAACAATGGTAGACAGTTATGAGAGAGAAATCTACTCCATCGTGAAGAAACAGTAGAGAATAGAAACGTCAGTGTGGTGTCTTCAGTGCATTATTCCAGATGAAGGGAGGTCTCTAATGGATGTAGAATACTTGGTTGTTAAAGACTAGAGAATGTCAAATGGTTTTGGCCTTTCATAACTGAGAGCTCTGGAGCCCAGTGCTTTGGGGAAAGTCTGGAGCTTTAGGTCAATGGCAAAGTAGACGTGCAATGTAGCATTTAACAAAAAAGCATGCCATCAAGTAAGAATTTAAAGCAGATTCTGGGAGGAATCAAGCTTTTCATCAGACATGAAACTGATGTCATCTTTACTTATACCTCTTATTAAAAGTGTTCCCATTTTAAATTTAGAATCCATGGAAATGCTGTTCAACTAAATGGAAAAAGCCCAAAAGTTAAGTAATTCCTTGTTAGCCAATTGAACCAACTCTTATATTTTAGTTGGACCTCCAAACTACAAGATAAAATCATTCACAGTTATTCCTCTCAGCAACCATGTTTCATTTTTACTACTTAAAAACAAGATTAAAAAAAAGAATCAATGTTTATAAGTTATTTAAAACTAAATGAACAGTTAGATCACAGCACTCAGACAGGATCAGGCCTAAGAGAAGTAAGGAATCTTAGGCATATACTAGGAGAATGTAAGAACTAAAATGTATTCTTGCAGTCATGATCCACTTTTAAACCACCCCTCAACAGAGTTTAACTTGTTGGGAATTAGAAATAACACAATGAAAAGTATCTTTTTTTGGAATGCCATATCCTATAATTTCAACCTTGGGAAACTAATGTATATATGCCTTTGTAATCTTTAACACTGTGTATCTTCCGCTGTGCCAAGGAGTTTACTTTTCATAGTAGGTTTCCAGTTTTACTGCAAACTGTTAATTTAGGTCTGACAAGACTTAGCAAAGAATCAATCCATGATATTCCGCCTTGCCACTATATATGTGTGTTTGTGTGTGTATATAATGTTAATTTTATATATATATATATATATAATATGTGTGTGGGTATATATATATATATACACACACACATGTATATATAAAATCTTATCTTCAGGAATCTGTCAGAAGGAAGTTAACAATTAATTCTAACTAATGTATAAACTATTTCAACATACACTCTCCAAAAGGCAGCAACTAAACATTAATGAATTAATATATTAGGGAGACTTCAGATACTAATACATTTGAGTGTTGAAGACATTTCTGAGTTTCCATGCATGAATGTATTTGTCCAACAAATATTTATTGAATGGCTACTATTAATCAAAATTATTCTAAATACTGGGTATATAGTGGTGAATAAGATAATTTAAGAGTTCATAGAATAGTTGGAAGAAAATGACAATAAATAATCAAAGAAAAAAGATAATTTTGGACTACCTTGATATGAAGGAAGTAAACAGGATAACGTTATTCAAGAATGATTGTGAAGGGGCCACTTTAGATGAAATAGTCAAGTAAGGCTCCTTTCAGTATAGATATTTGTAACAGCAGAGGAATGAAAAGGCTCCAACTATTTGAAGGCTCCACAGAAGGGCATTTTAGGTAAAAGGAACAAAAATCACAATGTACAGTAAACCTGAGAAATACCATTTCTTTAAGTTATATGGAGAATAGATAAGTAGAATTTAAGGGTGGAACTACAGATCAGTTAAGAAGCTAATACAATAATCTCAGAAAGAGATAATGGAGTTTTGAAATAGGGTTGTAGTACTTAAGATATATTCTGAAGGTAGACTTGACAAAATTTAGTTGAGGAATGATTTGGGAGATGGGAAGGAGGGAATGATAGAAGGAGAGATATAGCAGTTAGGAATGCTTTGAGCTGCAAGTAACAGAGTGCCTGACTGTAGTGGTTCAACACAGGATAGTTACAGGAAGTCTGGCAGCAAGCGTCACCTGGCAGTGGTTCAGTTCTTTACAACTGCCATCAAAGTTCCAAGCTATATTCCAGCTCCTGAATCCTTCACTGGAGGAAATTTTACTCATCTATTTCTTGCCTCTCTGTCACATGAAAACAGTCACAACTTTAGGCATCATGTCCACCTACTGAAAGAAGGGAAAAGTAAAGAGATTTAATGTCATGAGTTACATCTATTCTTTTGATCAAGACCATAAAAGCCAGCTTAGAAGCCTCAACATCCTTAGCTCTTTTTTTCATTGCCCAGAACCTGGTCACATGGCAACCTCTAGCTGTAGGCACAAATGGGAAACATGGGTTTCTTGTTTTCTAGACTCTAGAATGAAGAGGAAGTGAAGAAAAGGGGATTGGTCAGTGTCAGGGGTTGCCAATGGAGTGTCCTCCATAGGAGGGTTCAGTGGTAATGTCCAGGTTTTCAGCTTGAATCATCACATGGATGCCATTTAGAAAAGAAGAAGGAAGCAACAGGAGAAAGGGATGATAAATCAGAAGTGTTGTTTTAGACATGATGTGGCATATGAATTTTATAACCATGTGGAATGTTAAGAAGAAGACAGTTGAATATTATTCTAAAGGATCGGTCAGAACTAGAGGTTTTTAGCCTTTAGGGCAACATAAATCACATGCATGACTTTAAAGAGTCTGATAACTTCTAAGATTTGCTTTTCCCATTTTGGCCAAGTCTTATTTTCTGGTATTAGGAAGGAAAAAAAGAAGGAAAGAAGGAAGGAAGGGAGGAAGGAAGAAAAGAGGAAGTTATTAAGTTATGATTTTTAAAAGGAAAGAAAACAATAATAGGAAGGCTATATCTGCATAAAATCAGATTGCAATTTTTGTAGGGGAATTATTTTGAGATTTTCATTTTTCCTTTTGATAATGAAATTCCTAAAAGTGTCCAGATTATGGCTGGATAAAAGGTAAAAATTTAGAATTTATAAATATGTATTTGGAAAATGTTAATATTAGAATATACACATTCCTCTATATAGTTATATAGAAGTTTATATGTAAAACATTTTCATATATTTTATATGAAATACATTCTAATAGCAGATAAATACAATTTAAAATAGTTAAAGGCAAATAAAATTTTAAAGGTGCTATTGTGTGAATTTTACATATATATATATATATATATATATATATACATATTTCAGCTACTATACAAAGGCAGTCTTTCTGATGAATAACAACCTTTTAATGAGTTTGGCTAATATTATATTGAACTATAGAAATGGGAGAGTTATGCTTGTTTTACTCATCCTAAGTTTGAGTGAAAAGCAGTTTTTAAAAACTCACAAAATCCTCACCTAGTACCTTTTTCCTCTTAAAAAGCATTTTAATTTTAAGTATTATTGTTTTTCATTTCCATAGAATGTGGGGATCTTACAACTCCTTATTCTTTATGTTTTTCCCATTGAAAATATGTCCTACAGTAAATCATTTTGACATTGAATTTTTCTGTTTTTTCATTTCTTCTGATCCCAGTCCATGGTTACTTGAAAAAAAAAAAAAAGTGAAATGACAATGAAGGAAAAATAATTACCAAATTCGTATTTCAAGTTTATTTTGTATTTAAGCTCAAAGGAAATACTTAGGTGTATTTAATTACAATTATAGGGCAATAATTAGCAAACATTAGAACACTCTACATTATATTTCATGTGCTTTCAGATTCTATAGGAAAAGGCATAAAACATTATCACTCTAAATATGGCTATTTGATGGGTCTTCTGAAGTGTCTGTCCAGTGATCTAATTTCATGCTGCTCTATGGTATCCCTCTTTTAGGGTCTTGAATGTTTCACCTTCCTCAAATATTAGTGGGGAATATAACATTCCATTTAATTATTAGGTTTCTTCATTCATTTATTCACATATTAATATTAATTAAGCATCTAGTATGTTCAAGATATCAGTGCTAGGGTACCAGGGACTAGGCCTGTAGTTGGTATCAAGATATTTAATAAATAGTGTTGTAGGAATCTATGATAAATATAATATATTACATTTCATTTGAGTGCTGTAAGCTTTGGATAATTGAAGATAAGGTAAAATGTATTCCAAGCCTTTAAGAATAAAGGAATTGTTTAAGCCAAGTAATGGAAAATGGAAAGTACATGGTGCATTCAGAATGAAATGTAATCAGGTAAGACTGTGGGATACAGAACATATTGATAGGATGAACAATTGGATAAAAGGTTTGCAGACACAGTTTGGAAACTTTGTAAAGAATTAGGATGTTATTGTGTTTGCCATGATAAGTAACTATTTTTTAACAATGCATGGAGAATTATCCAAGTTGGTAACATGCTCCATGAAAAGTTTACTACTTCAGTGCTGCACATTTGAAGAATATGGTCCAGATAACATTTTCTTAGTTATGATATTGCCTTAACACATCTCGGGTTCCTTCATAGAACTTAGTTGTGTGATTGAAAGGCAGGCATGAGGTTAAGGCGACTCTTTGTATAAGGACTCCTAATCCAGGGATCCAGAATTTTCCAAACATAAGACCTGATGGTTTTGAAGAAGCCTTGGAGACTAGAAAAGAATTCCAGAGATAATTAATATCCCTCAACCCTATTTATACTGTGGATTGTTAAATATGTATATTTTCTATAGTGGAATATCACAAATGTTTAAGTATGCCATAAATATATGTGTAAGGAGAAGAAGCTAGGTTCTCAGTGGGCCATGTCTAGACCAACTAGAAAGGATGGGTAAAATGTCAAGTGGAGAATGTCTGTGAGTGTCTAAGCTTCTAATCTAAGAGGGACTAGGTTGTGGGTAGGGCAAAGAGTATACCTACAAATGGAGTAGACAGTCTCCTTCTGCACATGCAATACCCTGTGTGCAATGTTGACCTACCCATGTCACTTGGGATTATGACTTTTAAAGAAGATTGAAAAAGACTGTATCACATAGATAGCCTCAATCTTAATTTGAATTTATCATGACCACCACCCTGTTTCATCATAAAATCTAAAGTGTTAGCCATGCTCTTTAAGAAACTACAAAATAAGTGAATTTGTCCAAGTGTATGAGTATTGCTTCTAACCTTCCTCTTCTCTACAACCTTTTATTTATTTATTTTTATTTTTAACATCTTTATTGGAGTATAATTGCTTTACAATGGTGTGTTCGTTTCTGCTTTATAACAAAGTGAATCAGCTATACATATACATATATCCCCATATCTCCTCCCTCTTGCATCTCCCTTCCACCCTCCCTATCCCACCCCCCTAGGTGGTCACAAAGTACTGAGCTGATCTTCCTGTGCTATGTGGCTGCTTCCCACTAGCTATCTATTTTATATTTGGTAGTGTGTATATGTCCATTCTGCAACCTTTTATGAACAGCAACAATACAATCAAATCTGACTGTATTAGCTCAAGTGATTTATTCAGTTTTTATTTTTTTATTTTAATTTTATTTTTTTCAACTCTACCATGGAATGATTTTAAAGTACATTCTACATTTGGATTGTAGACTACGCATATAATTTAACACCCAGTACTATATAACATGAATAGAATATTGTTTACCTCTTGCTTTGAAGACTTCCACTAAGAAATAGAATGATTATACTTCCTTTCCCTATGTTTTTATTCACAAAGCAAACAACAAAAAAAATGAGTGTGATTAGAACATATGACATCCAGGATAAAATTGAAAGGTTTAATAAGGAGAAATTAGCACCATGTCTTAAACCCTAGGGTAGCCCAGCTCCAGTGAATTACATACTCTTCCTGAGATTCATGCTCTTGCCTAGTCCCGCCCACCTTGGCTTGGGGCAGCTATCTGTAACCAATGAAATGTGGTAGAAGTGATGCTGTTTAATTCTATAGCTAGGATGTAAGAAGCCTTACAGCTTCCACCTTGAGTTTCTGGAACATCCTCTCTCAGGAAAGCCAGATGCTATGACACAAATCTGGGAATTCTGAGGAAACCCAAGCTAGCTATATGGAAAGGCATTGTGGAAAGAGAGCAATATTTGTTATTGCAGCTAAGGCAACACACTGCAGGAAGGCACTGCCCGAGTGGGTGCTGGTGGAGAAGAACCAGTGCCCAGGCATATTGATCACGTGCAGCCATTCCAGCCTTTCTGCTTTTTTGTGCAACCCCACACCAGGTATGATGTAGCGGAAACAATCAGTTCCTGCTGTGCCCTGCCCAAATTTCTGACCCACAGAATCACAAGTATAATAAAAAGACTATTTTTTATGTCAGTGAGTTTTAGGGTTATTGGTTATGCAACAATAAATAACTGCAGAAGTTCCTAAATCAGTTTATTCAGATTAACTTTGGAAGTATTTGGAGAAAACAATAATGGGAATTTTAACTGGTAAAAGAAATTGAGAAAACAGATAATCTAATGTAACCATTCTGAGTAAGTCCAGGTCCTACTTGGCTAGGATAAAGTAAATTTTCTTAAAGTTTTAATTGTGGACAGTAGATTTTTGGAAAACAGAAGTTTAAGAAACTAAAGGGATGCATGCATTTATTTTCAATTAAGCAATACTTTTAAATTATACTTTAGAAATTGTCATTTAAATATACAAGTTTAAGTTAAATGCAATAATTATCATTCATTGTGTATATAAGTATTGATTTACTAATTTCAAAGAGTGATCATGCATTCATAAATACCTCGTATCTTTGAAAATATTTATTATTCCAAAGGAAGAAGTTAAAACAAGCTTCTAAATTTAAGTACTTTATATGTGGTTGAGGTTACAAAATTTCAAACTATGAGTGGATGAGCCAACTCCCACCTGCCTGATAGGGCTAAAGATACTACTGCACTCACTGTATTGACCTCTGCCCATAATCACCTGCTATGTAGATGATGGGCCACTTCTGAGCTCAATTCAAAGGGCAGTGCTTCTGTTGTGAGCCTTGATGGATTTGGTTGGCTGTGTAAGGACTAAGAACTTGAACTGTGTGTCTCTTCCACCACATAAACAGTGCTGGGGCAGTGGAGGGTGGGGACCCAGGCACAGGAGATTGAAAAATTGTTGAGGTTCTTCTGTCCCCTGAAGGGTGAGTCCTGAGAAAATCATGGTAAGAAACAAGACAGGAGGACCCACAAAGTTTGGGGTCTTTTCGGGATTGGAGACAATTGAGCTCTTTTCTGGAGCTCAGAGCCATCCTGGTTTTCCTGCTAGCCTGTAATGACAAAGATTGGATCCTGTGAATTTTATATGGGTCCCAAGAAAAGAATAAAAATAGTTGGGAAATTGAGCTGAGAGTCCAAGTGAGCACCTTGTGGAGCTCCTGCCAGGCCTGAGAAATCAGAGATCATTGGATCACACTCACTGTGTATTTAAATTAGAATCAAATATGCCCAGAAGCAAATGACTATGAAGACAGAAGTAGCTGAGACCAGGAGACTAATAAGGGAAAATGAACATTTAGAAAGTGGACACCAAATCTGGGGTCCCTACGCCTACTTCCAAATGAGGTTGTTAATTTTCCTCTGGCAATAGGGTCAGTTGCGGGACTGGAGTAGTGTATAAGCATGGGCATGGAGAAAGAAGTTGAGAATTTATCAAACTGATCATTTTGAGCTTGACCAAAAATAACCAAGAATTGGACTAAATTTACTGGAAGGTATTTCTATGAAGTTAATTGCAATGAGGCAGACAGAGACTTCAGACTTTAAAATAACATGAGTTACAAAAATACAGACATTGCATTTTTTTTTTTTTTTTTTTTTTTGCGGTACGCGGGCCTCTCACTGTTGTGGCCTCTCCCGTTGCGGAGCACAGGCTCTGGACGCGCAGGCTCAGCGGCCATGGCTCACGGGACCAGCCGCTCCGCAGCATGTGGGATCTCCCCAGACCGGGTCATGAACCCGTGTCCCCTGCATCGGCAGGCGGACTCTCAAGCACTGCGCCACCAGGGAAGCCCGACATCACGTTTTTTGAAACCAGTTTTATGACTACTAAAAACTTACGCATGTATGTCTCATTCAGTTTATTTTGACTTCTTTTGGTCAATGGTCTATGTCATCTTCCTAAAAGTGGGAACTATGACAAAGTTCTGACTGTGGATGGCAGAGTGGCCCCCAAGATATGTCCACACTCTAATCACCAAAATCCACAAGTCTGTTGTCTGGCAAAAGGGACTTTTCAAGTCTAATTAAATTAAGGACTTTAGGAGATTCCACTGGATTATCAGGGTAGGCCCATCTAATCACCCCAGCCCTTAGAAAGCAGAGAACTTCCCCAGGCTGGAGTCAGAAGAACCAGCAGAAGAGATAAGACAGAAGGGGAGGTCTCTGGCTTTGAAGATGGAGAAGGCCATCTTCAAGCCAAGGAAGGGGGGCAGCCTCTAGAAGGTGAGAATAACTTTGCCAGCAGCCAGGGAGGAAGTAGGGACCTCAGCCCTCAACTGTGTGCAATTGCCATCTACCTGCATGAGCCTGGGAGCAGATTCTCCACAGAGACTGTAGCCCAGAGTCCCAGCTGGCTGACACCTTGATTTTGGCCTAGCGAGGCCTGGAGTGGAGACAACAGCAACGCCCTCCAGATCTATGACCTACAGATCTGTGAGATCATGGTGTTTGTTGCTTTTTGAGCTTCTAAAATTGTGGAAATTTGTTAAAGCAGCAATAAGAAAACTAATATACTGACCTACAAAATATATTTCTGATAAAACCAATTTTGAACTTGAATAAAATATATTTTGTCTGAAGCTTGGAGGTAGGCAGCAAAAATAAATGTTCTGTAGATTAGCAGTTGCTTGGGTCTGAGGTGGGGTTGGAGAGTTATGGCTAATGGGTACATGGGTTTTTTTAGGGATGAGAAAATTGTTCTAAATTTAGATTATGATGATGGTTGCACAAGTCTGTGAATATACTAAAAACCATTGAATTGCACACTTTAGAAGGGTGAAATTCATGGCATATGAATTACATATTAATAAAGTGTAAAAAGACAAACAAATAAAAACCTTAATGATACCCCACACTTTTCAGTTTGGTAAAGAACAAAATACAAAACAAGTGGTTTTACACACACATGCACATTTGACTTGCAACTGCCAAATAATTAAAACTCTTTCAATTGCAGAATGGGTTCTATTATTCTATTAATAAAATGACTAAATGAGTAAAAAACACTAATCACTGAGTCCAAATGTATTTGCAATTACTATTTTTACCAGTGGAAAGACATTCTTTTAGTTCTTTTTCTTAAGGCGAAATTAAATGAAAGAAATTATAAATTATTATTTGAAAGTGCCATCGTGGGCCAAATTCTAAATAGGGAAGAATCTTCAGAGAATAATAATTCAGTCAGTGAGTTGGAGAATGATAGACTTTGTATGTTTTCATCATTTTTTAAAAAATTTCTGAACTGGAGAGGAAAATTAAATGTTATATTTCTTCTCATGGCATAGTTAACTCTACATGAATTAAAACATTTGACAATGCTTTAAAAGTTTGTATACCAGTAGGCTGAGAAAATTGATGTGATATTCATAAAGTTTTACCTTAAAGAAATCTGTTTATATGAACACATGCAATTGTAAGAGTTGTTTTATTAAATATTAAGAATGGAAATTTTTCTATGAAACTCCTTGCCTTATTATTTAAAAAGTAAGGAACACATTAATGCCTGTTTTTTTTTGTTTTTTGTTTTTTTTTTTGGCGGTACGTGGGCCTCTCACTGTTGTGGCCTCTCCCGTTGTGGAGCACAGGCTCTGGACGCGCAGGCTCAGCGGCCATGGCTCACAGGCCCAGCCGCTCCACGGCATGTGGGATCTTCCCGGACCGGGGCACGAACCCGTGTCCCCTGCATCGGCAGGCGGACTCCCAACCACTGCGCCACCAGGGAAGCCCTAATGCCTGTTTTCTGACAGGTTTTTAAAGTTATAACAATATATGTAGAAGAATCATTTTAAAAATTGTGTTAATAACCAAAAATGATAGTGTTAGACCCTTGGGTGTCTATGTTTATTATGAATAGATCTATGATAGAAACATTTTTGCTGTAATACAATGTTACCGAAATTCACACATGAACTAAATTTTGCTCAAAGGTTAACACAGTTAAGAAAGAGTTTGGAATATAATATTTAGATGGTAAAGGTGCTAAATTAGTTCTAGTTTCATTTGGACTCCATGCTAGAATCATATTCATTTGCTCTGAGGCTGGTATCTGTATGGGGCTCAGTTGGCAATAGGATGGACTAAGTATTGAAAATCGAAGCTGTGGATACTGAAAAAAAGTCAATTAATATATTTTTGTGAAAAAACAAATTGAAAGCAACTACTTTTTTTTTTCTTTTTTCTTTTTTTTTTTTTTTTTTTTGCGGTACACGGGCCTCTCACTGTTGTGGCCTCTCCCGTTGCGGAGCACAGGCTCCGGACGCGCAGGCTCAGCGGCCATGGCTCACGGGCCCAGCCGCTCTGCGGCATGTGGGATCTTCCCGGACCGGGGCACGAACCCGTGTCCCCTGCATTGGTAGGTGGACTCTCAACCACTGTGCCACCAGGGAAGCCCAGCAACTACTTTTTATTCATAATATTATAAAAATTTATTAATAAATTTCTAAACAAAATCAAATCAAAATTCCAGTCTGTTCAAGCAGATAATGATGATGTGATTAGTGAAATTCAAAATACAGTAGAGAAACCCCAATAAAAATATTAGGAAAGCTTTAACTCACTTAGTGGACTAGTAGTATTTTGCTAGGTGACTAGAAGAAGCAAATTGATCAAAAGAAATACAGTTCATTTTCTCATGAAGTGTGCTTGATCAGGAGAGAGAAACCCATCACATGAAATGTGGACATGAGGAGTACTGTTTACCCCTCAAAAGCTTGAGGAATCAAGTCAGCAACACTTCAGATGAGGAAGGAGAAGTAATCCAAATGTCTAATGACTGTTTGGTTGTTGGGAAAAGTGAATCTATGACAAAGCAAAATATGGTCATTAAATGAGAAAACTATTGATCTATAATTCTGGTTATGCATCTGGCTAATAATAATAAATAATAATAATAATAATAATATAATAATAAAAGACTGTAGAATGAATCTACAGGTTGAATCTGAGGTTGAATCTACAGGTATGCATTAAATGAATTAGAGGCCAAGTATGAAGTAGGAGAGAAAGTGCAGATGACAAAAACAATGCTTGTACTGTCATGTATATAAACAATAACAATGAATGAATGAATGAAAATCTAGCAGGTATTGATTAAGTGTCTACCGAGTGATCAATAATGTTTTAGATACTGAGGGAATGTTATTCTAGATAAGGGGAGATGATAAACATACAAAATAGCAATAAAATAGTATAAAACATGATACTAAGTGTCTAGTGTGTGGTACAGACCAAAATGGAGATACTCAGAAAGAAAGAGTCTAGTATTGTATGGAGTTTTAGGGAAGGATTTATTGGATACCTGGAGACATGGTAACAGGAGGGTCTCTTATACTTGACGAATTTGAAGAAGTTAGACTTGAAAAAAATGGATGGAGGAAAGGGCCCGTACAAGCCAAAGACTGAAAGTGTGTGTAATGCCATTAAAAAACAGTTTAAGCCAATTAGAAATTAGACTTGGGATTGTATACAATTAAGAAGGAAGTTGAGTGAGGGACCACCGGGCATGAGGGGGCCTCAAATGGTGGGGTCTGGATTTTTATAATGAAAAAAGAAAGAAGTAAATTAGAGACTTGGAACAAATGAAATACAAAAAATATTAGTCTGAAAAATAGACTCAAATTTGGAAGAAGATTTAGTGGCTTATCTTTACCTAAAATAAACAAGTCAGATTAAAAAAAAAGTTAGAAATAAAGTCCAAATCATTGTTTGTTACTATAGGAATATACAGATAGAGGTCAAGACCTCCCACTAGTATATTTCAAAATGTATATGCTGGTATCAATGCAGGAAGTGACCCTAAATAGATAGGAAACAACTTCCAATATAAACAGGGACCCGTTTTCTTAAGAAACACACAAAATGGGTTTGTAATGTGAAGATGATTAAGTAAAAGACTCAACAATACATTCTATAGCTTAGAATATATTACCTTTTCTTTTTTTGTGTGTTATCATTATGAACTCATGTCTTTATAGATTTAATTATTTTTTAATTAACTGAAGTTTGTAATCATCTTTAGATGCTCAATTTGTCAACACTTTGTTCAATGGGAGTCGCTTTATGTGCACTTTTGATATTGTTCCATTAACCCTGGAAACATATTCAGCTTTCTGGCACCAGAGTATGTTTCAGGCTCACCTTGGGCCAATGGAATTATCTGTATCTTCAAGGAACTCTTGTTCTTTTTAATAAACAATGGAAACTTAGAGTGACATTGTCCCTAGGCTGTTTCAGTGGACAAAGGGAAGACTCATGAAAATTGCATGCTCTTTTAAAGACATGAATTCACATTAGAATTTTCAATTCAGTTCTGTTATTATAGTGTTCCTCTTAAAATGCTTAGTTCTGTAAGTGAACTTTGTTTTTCTATAATTAAAACATTAATTCCTAAAAAGTTTCAAAATACAGCCATCCCTTGCTGTCTGGCGGGGGGGAGATGGGTTGCAGGACCCCCCCCCAGACACACACACACAGATACCAAAATCTACAAGGCTCAAGTTCCTTATATAAAATGGCATAGTGTCTGCATATAACTTAGGATTTGCTCTAAATTCTGTCTTTACATTAAATTTTCAAGTTGATTGTTATTTCATGTCAGAGCCACAAGCTTTTCTTTATATTATGATATAAAATAGTTCTGTAACATCACATATAATGTATTATGTTATTTGTTATTATACTATGTATATTGTTCCAATGCTTGCTATGTATCACTGCAAAGGATTCTCTGAGGCGGTATTATTTGGACCATACAGTAGTCAAAATCTTTAAATTTCCTGTTGAGAAATTAAGGAGATGACTCCTCGCAGAGAACTGTACATGAAAATACACACTGTGGCTGTTCAGTTAATAAGCTCCTTTCGAATAACGTGACAAAATTCAATTTTACTTCATACATCTTTGTTCCTTTAAGCATTCTTATTTTAACTACAAAAATCCCTATCATGAAATCTAAAATTTCAGATGCCACTGGAAAAGCATACATATCCATTTCCATGATAAACTCTTAACTTCCACTAACAAATTAACAATGTTGGGAAAGATAAAGCATATGTAAACACTATATAAAATTAATGTTTATTTTATTGATTGTATAGATTTTGTTTATAGATTTGAATTTTAGAGTATTATCATTTTGTAAAATTCGAAGTCACTTGGATCCTAAAACATTTCAGTGACAATCCTAAATCCCTATTACATTTACACAGGAATTTATGTACTTTGATTTAGTGAAGAAATGCAAATTCTTGCAGGAAACTAGTGTATGCTATGTCTCAAATTCCCAATTTTTTATACTAGTAATGTGCTTAATTCCATGAAGAAAAACCAAACATTCTTCTAAAACAAATGACAAAACATTAAACTTTTCAGTTTTATTATACTATACCTACATTTAAATCACTTTTTCAAATTTAAATAGAATTTAATATTTACCTTCAAACATTAAAAAAATGTGTTCTTGAAAAACAAAGGGACTCATAAATACTTCTTTAACCAATGGATGGAGTTGGAGGATATGCTGATCCCTTTCTAAAATCTGGGCTTTGGCTATTAGAAGATTTAAAACTGACTCTTGAAAAAATAAAGTTAGTTAATCCTTTTATCACTTTCTTGGCTTACAGCCTGCTCTTATCACTCCATTAGTTAAATTTCTTTCTAAATATAAGATTGTGTTTTTAAAAAGAGAACATTTTTAGTTTAACAAGTTCAATTCCTATCATTTTTACCTTCAGAAAAACGATTCACAGCCATTCTGTCTTTTTAGCTGGAAACACTTTTAAGCAAAGAACGTAAACATCAGTCGTCATATTTTTACCAACAGAATGTCTTGTTTTCAGTCTTTTAGAAACCGTGTTTTTCGAGGCAGCTGCACTGGTATCTTCAGTTTGGCATGCCACATTGATTCTGCAGTTCTGCGCCTTGTCTCACCTCAGGACACTGACTTATATGAGCGCCATCACCAGGGATCCTCTCACTTCCTGTTGGCCAGTGGAAACCCCAGAAGAAGGTCAGAGAAAGGGAGGGGAGTGAGATGAGGGCTTTCATTTCCACTAATCCTTTCAAAGCACCTTAGGATAGAAGCATCCCTCAAGACCATCCCTCCAAGATGCATCCTTCCTGGTTCTAGCAACTGCTCCCCAGCAGCACCCACACTGCTAGCTGGTTACTGCCTTGTTCCTGTGATTCCTCTACACTCTGATCATAATTTGTAAATGTCACCTTTTTTCAAATCTCCCTGAAGTATACTAATTCAATTGTACCACCACTATCTGTTAGGTCTCTCACTGTTCCAGGAGTCTTTCCAAAGATTCCTTCTTGAAACCTGAGTTCTCTGAATAAATTTTTTTAAAGTTCAGTAACATGTTTGTATGAATTACAATACTTCTAAGTTCTTTTTGGTGGCAATAAATCCTTAGGATGTAAAATAAAAGAGCATTTCAGATATTAAAACATAGTTGCTTGTAGTTACACATCTTTAATTAATGATTCTTGATCAGGATATATTATTTCAAATATAAACAATACTTTTACCCTTGCATCCTAATTGATATAGGCTTCTTTTAAAGGAAAATTTCTCCATTTTTGCTACTTCCAAGTTCTCAAATTTAAGATTCAAAATCTTAAGAAGTTAAATAAAATAGTCTTCTTCTTAGGAGGACTCTCCAGTTTGTTTAATAAGGGTGGGATGTCCTTTGGCTTACAGAATGTCTTTTAGTTGGTGAACTTCAAAGAATTTAAGTTTTTTTTCTCCCCCTTTGACATATCTCCTGCTGATTTGAGAACTTTCATTATAATACCTCCACAGCTTAATCTTACATTTAGATAATGTGATAGAAGAATCCCTGACATTCAGGAGATTGGAAACTGAGTGAATTTATTAGGTAATCTTGGGCCAGATTAGGAGTTAGAAGTCAGTGATCAAAAAGATCATTGGGTCTTTCCACTGTTGAGGGGAAGAAAGTACACTGTCGGGACTTCCCTGGTGGCACAGTGGTTAAGAATCCTCCTGCCAATGCAGGGGACACGGGTTCGAGCCCTGGTCCGGGAAGATCCCACGTGCTGAGAAGCAACTAAGCCCTTACACCACAACTACTGAAGCCTGGGAGCCTAGAGCCCCTGCTCGGCAACAAGAGAAGCCACACAATGAGAAGCCCGCGCACCACAACGAAGAGTAGCCCCCACTCACCGCAACTAGAGAAAGCCCCATGCACAGCAACAGACTCAACGCAGACAAAAATAAATAAATAAATTTATATTAAAAAAAGAAAGAAAGTACACCGTCAGTCTTGTTTCGTGTCTAGAAGCAACATTTGGTGTTTCATGAGCTTTACATTTTCTCTTTTAATTTTTTAAAATTATTAATATTATTACTTATTTTACTGTTAATTTCCTGTTTTTGGCAGTAGAGGGCTGGGGGCCTGCACTTCTAAATTGTAAAGGTTTGGTCTTTTGCTTTTGTAGATTATTATTATCATTTTTTTTAGCAAAGAAAGCATCTCCCTGAATCCTCCCTCTTTCCCCGCTTACCACTTGGTGTTCTGTGCAGTTGTGTGATCATTCTTGGGTATCTGTGGGATGAAATCAAGGATTTTAAAATATCTTTTGTAGGACCCACCTTCCAATGACACCATGGGACAATAGCAGTGGAGCTAACACTTACCATTTGTCAGAGAAGGTTATATTTTAACACAATTTCTAATATATTCAAGCCTCGTCACAAGTCTGCAAAGCAGATGCTATTATTTTCATCCCCTTTTTAGAGTTTGTAAAAAATTAGTAAACAGGAGCCTCAATTAAATAGAGTCAATAGACCAGAAGGGGAAACTCTCACACTCTACCACCAGAGCAGGGCCTAACAGGGAGAAGGGGCCCAGTCAGTGAGAGATGGTTACAAATCAGCCAAAGATAAGCCATGGACTGCTTGTTTACTGTAGCCCAACTTCCTTTCCCCCCCATAAAAGAGTTCTGTCCATTTATGCAGGGGACTTGCAGTTGACTTACCATGGTTGCAGACCCCAAATAGCAATTCTCTGTTGATCCTGCATAAACCCATTTTTGCTAGAGAAATAACTGGCAGTCTTTATTTTAAGTCAACAAGTTGAAACACAAAGTAACTTGTTCATGGTTTGAACTAAGGCACTCTTGGGTACAGAATCTGTCTATGAAGCTATACTATCTCTCCTAAGTATTTTAGCACATTCTACTCTAAAATACATCATGGACAACTAAAATTTCTGGTCATTTCTGGCATTCTAATTCTGGACTTTATAGAATATGTACCATAAAAGTCTAATCTGATTTGAGTAGAATTAGATTCCCTTCTTGACTCAAAGACTGGGCACCACCCACAGGTTATCAGAGCAGCCTAGGGACCTGCAGATATTTTTTTATGAGGCCATCGGGAAAATATGTGGGATTTGGGAAGAGGTAGCAGGGATTATTATTACTGTCTCCTACTTACCAACATCCATCTTGTTCTTCTGAAATTCATTCTCTGTACTGAAGTCTACCTTCCTCATCTGATTAATTTCTTAGCACTCACAACTTTGAATTTTATGTTTTAAGTAAATGCTGGTTTATATAAAATGCTTTAATCACAGTAATTATGTAATATCTACAGGTCTTTATTTCTGATGTGCTCTCTGTTTGAAATTCTTTCCTAGCATTATGAACCTGATAATTCTTATTTATCCTTCAAGTACCAGATTAGGTATTCTCTCTCAAATTTTCTCTGATTAGGCCATATATAGTGTAAGGCTGGCCTTATACAATGACCTAGGAAGTATTCCTTCTACTTCTATTTTCTGAAAGAGATTGTCTAAGAAAATTAGTATAATTTCTTCCTTAAATGTTGATAGAATTCACCATTAAACCTATCTGGGCCTAGTACTTTCTGTTTTGGAAGGTTATTAATTATAGATTCAATTTATTTAATAGTTAGAGGCCTATTCAGATTATTTCTTCTTGTGTGAGTTTTGGCCAATTGTCTTTCAAGGAATTCACTTTATGTTGGTTATCAAATTTGTGGGCATAGAGTTTTTCATAGTATTCTTTTATTATCCTTTTAATGTCCACAGGATCTGTAGTGATGTCCCCACTTTCATTTCTGACATTAGTAATTTGTGTCCTCTCTCTTTTTCTTACTTAACCTGGCTAGAGGCTTATTGATTATATTGGTCTTTACAAAGAACCACCGTTTGGTTTCATTACGTTTCTCTATTAATTTCCTATTTACAGTTTCATCTGATTTCTGATCTAGTTCTTACTATTTCTTTTCTTCCACTTACTTTTGGTTTAATTTGTTCTTCTTCTTCTATTATCCTAAGGTGGAAAGTTTGATATTGACTTCAGTTCCTTATTCTTTTGTAATATATGAATTCATGTTGTAAATTTCCCTCTAAGCACTGCTTTTGCTTTTTCCCACGTATTTAAATTGTGTTTACATTTTCATTTGGCTCAAAATATTTTAAATTTCTCTTGCTATTTCTTTTTGACCCACATTTTAGTTAGAAATGTTGTGTTTATTCTCCACTTATTTTGGGAATTTCCAGTTATCAATCTGTTATTGATTTCTAGTTTAATTCCATTGTGGTCTGAGAGCAGACATTGTTTGATTTCTAGTCTTTTAAATTTGCTAAGGTGTGTTTTATGGCTCAGAATATTGTCTATCTTGGTGAATGTTCCATGTGTTTTGTTCTTGAGAAGAATGTATTATCTGCTGTTGGGGAATGAAGTGGTCTACAGGTGTTAATTTTATCTAGTTGATTGATGGCATTGTTGAGTTCATCTGTATTCTTACTGATTTTCTGCCTGCTGGAATTGTCCATTTCTAATAGAGGGATGTTGAAGTCTCCAACTGTGACAGTGGATGCATCTGTTTCTCCTTGTTTTTCTTTCAGTTTTTACCTCTTGTAGTCTGAGGCTCTGTTGCTAGGTGCATACACTTTAAGGATTGCTATGTCTTCTTGGAGAATTGACTCCTTTATCATTGTATAATGCCCTTCTTTATTCCTAATAACTTTCATTGTATTGATGACTGCTCTATCCAAAATTAACATAGTCTTGACTTCTTTTGATTAGTGTCAGCATTATATATTTTCCTCTATCCATTTACTTTTAATCTATATGTATCTTTATATTTAAAGTGGGTTTTTTATAGATGACATATAGTTGAGTTGTGTTTATTCATCTACTCTGACCATCTCTGTCTTCAAGTGGTGAATTTAGACCATTTATATTCCAAGTGATTATTGTATATAGTTGGATTAATATCTACCATATTTGTTACTCTTTTCTATTTGTTACCCTTGATTTTTGTTCCTATTGTTATCTTCCACTCTTTTTGCCTTTTGTGGTTTAATTGAGCATTGTATATTATTTAATTTCTTTCCTTTCTTTGCATATCAGTTATACTTTTTCTTTTTTCTATTTTGACATTGAACAAACTGTTATCTGTTAGATGAATTAAGAATAAGAAAAAATAAAAATTTTTATTTTACTTTTACTTACTCTTTTTTTTCTATGTTTTTACTTTCTTTTTGTAGATCCAAGTTTCTGGCCTATATCATTTTTCTTCTCTCTAAAGAGCTTCTTTTAATATTTCTTGCAAGGATATTCTAGTAGCAATAAAGTGCCTCAATTTTGGTTTGTCTGAAAAGGTTTTTATTTCTCCTTCCCTTTTAAAGGATAATTTCACAGGATAATTTTCTTTGTCTTTGGCCTTCTGCATTTTTGAAATGATATGCCTAGGTGTAGAATTTTTTTAATTAAAAAATTTTTTTTAATTAAGAGATTTTTATCCTTTTTTTTTTAAGCTTCGTGGATCTGTGGCTTGGTGTCTGACATTAATTTGGGGAAATTTTCAATTATTATTTCATGTATTTCTTCTGTTCTTTTCTCTCTTTCTTCTCCTTCTGATATTTCCATTTCTCATGTGTTATATTTTAGTAGTTGTCCCACAGTCCTTGGTTGCTCTGTTCTGTTTTTTCAGCCTTTGTTCTCTTTGCTTGTCAGTTTTCAAGGATTCTACTGCTGTATCCTCTAGCTCAGAGATTCTTTCATCAGCTGTGTCCAGTCTACTCATAGCCTTTCAAAGGTGCTCTTCATTCTGTTACAGTGGTTTTATCTCTAGCATTTCTTTTTGTTTTTTCATAGTATTCCCACCTGCTTACCTTGTCCATCTGTTCTTGCATGGTGTGTACATTATCCATTAGGGCCCTTAGCCTATTAATCTTAGTTGTTTTAGGTTCCCGGTCTCATAATTCCAACATCTCTGCTATGTCTGGTTCTGATTCTTGCTCTGTCTCTTCTTATTGTGTTTTATGTCTTCTGAAACACGTTGTAAATTTTTACTGATAACCAGACATGATGACTGGGTAAAAGGAACTGCTGAAAATAGACCTTTAGTCCTGTGGTGGCCAGGTGTGGGGGAAGAGAAGTCTTCCATAATGCTATAATTAGGCATCAGTCTTTTAGGGAGGCTGTGCCTCTGAACGGTGAACTTCACAAGTGTTTTTAATATTTTTTCTCCTCCTTAGGTGGGAGAGAATGGCTAGAGCAGGCAGAAGTTCATTATTTCCCTCCTCCCACATCGAAGTCAAGAGCCAACTGGAGTTGGGTATTTACCTTCCCCCAGGTGAGTCAGACTCTGTTAACACCCAGAAGGTTGGGCTATGGTTAACTAGTTTCCCCTGTGGGCAAGGCTTTTTAAGAAGACTAGAGTGTTCTGGGGTATTTCCAGAGTGCTCTGGCTGCATTCCCTCCCCACTGCAGTTAGCAGGAGAGAATGTTTTCTCAGATATTTACTGTTTGAACCTGGTGTAGACCCTGGAAGTACATATACAGGATTGTGGGGGTCCCTCTCTGACTGAGTCCACCTGGAGTTTGTCATAGAGTTGTCCACATCAAGCATCCAGCAATTCATCAAATTATATTCTGGTTTTCCTATGATGGTGCTGGTCCCTGTGGAGGTTTCTGCTTGTTTGTCTCTGCTTGGGTAAGTTATTATATTCTGTATTTGCCTGTTGGTCTCTTCAAACTTGGGGGCAGCAGTTTGGCTTGTTTCCTCACCTCTCTGACAGATCCTAGAATAGTTGTTGATTTTTCATTCTCTTTAGCTTTTTACTTGATTTAGGATAGAGTGGGGGCTTCTGAGCTCTTTATGCAGAACCAGAAACTGGAAGCCCCCTTTATATACTTTTAAAGTCTTTCATTGTTGATTTGGTTAAATATGTGGCCCATTTGTTTCTCAGTAACCCAGGATCCTATCTTAAACAATTGTTCAAATATCCTTACATCTTTGATATTTTACCTACCCAAAGATCTAATCCTCCAGAGAATATCCTTTGCAAATAAAGTAAAGTGACCTTGAAGGGTCACTGGAAAATCAAACAAGATTTGTTCTTTCACCTTGTAAAAAGAAAGATGTTAGAAAAAACTAAGTTTTTTGACGTTGTACAATTAATGACTTGCATGGGAAATGTCACATCACATGAGATGCTAACATTTTTTAGGTTAAATTGGTATAGATAAAATATTATTAATATAAATATTTCAGAAATTGTAAGTTGTATGGAAAATCTAAAGAATTGTCAAAGCCCTTGTTAACATAACATGTTTCTATTTGTCAGAATCCTGACGCTTGAAATTAGATAATAGCACTGTGCCAGCAGATATAAGTTCAGTTATTTTTTTAAATGTTAATTTTTGTTACAACTTTTCTTCTTTAGTTTGAATCTAGCATCTTCAAGGCCAAAGGTTTCAATTGAGGGTATGCATCACTTACCTATGGAGTTTTATTAATATATAGATATTTAAGACCTACTGCAGACTTACAGAATCTTTTGATTATTTTGACATATTAATGATATATTCTAGCTATGAGCTTGGTGTATTAATGGAATATAATCTCAGGATATTATATATTTTAATTGAAGATTTTTTCCTCTGTAAAAATTATATTCACCCATTTTTATAATTATACATAATATCCAGTCTTCTTAGGAAATAGGAGGGTAAACATTTCTTGGATTGACTTTGTTTTGCACACTTCAGAAATAACCAAATTTCCCTGCTGCATTATTTTCTTAATGAGCCCACATCGTTTCACTTTTGAAAATTATCAGCAAAAGATAACCACAGTCATGTTAGTTGAGATAAGAAATACTCTTATTGTTTTAACCAGTTTAATCAATTATTTTTTACTGTGGCCAAAAGCCCCCATGCATACAAAACTTGGCATATGGTGAAGCCATAGAGATATCCTTTAGAACCATTATTGGAACATGGAATTCATGGTTTTCCCATTCCTCAGTTATTCAGTGTAATCCCCTAGTCACTACTCTGGAGCTTCATCTTTTGACTAACATAAGTCTTGGAGACTTGCTTCTGCCTTACACTCATAAATTGGAGGAAAAGACTTTTTCTGTACCAACTTGAGACTGAATATGAAGCAGTGATATACTGACCAATAAATAAAATGATTGTTTCACTTCTACTACTAACTGATTATCAATTAGAACAACAGAGAAAACCTAGTTTTTGGATCCAGTTTAATTCTCCAGAGTTTCAAGCTTAGCCAAGGAGGAGTGAGTAGATAAGGTTCATTATGTCACCTGAGTGGCCAACTGCCCATAATTTCCTGACGTTTCACCCTTGGTAATTCATCTGTTGGTATCTTGAAGGTTTTCCTCTTTTCAAGTTCCTCTTACAAATGCTTAGGTCTGAAGGAAGCAATGATTTAAAGCAGTTAGAGAAAGATCGCCAACAGCTCTGTGAGACCAAGATAGGGTCCATAAAAGCAAAGAGGAAAATTTTATAGGTAACTGGGGATAAAAGTTACCTTTCTTACCAAGTTCAAATTTTGCTTGAGTTCTGATCCTTTTGATTGAAAAGGGGATGTTTAATTGAATGACAGAATTACATTATCATGGCTTTTAATTCTGAAAAAAACCTTAAAAATAAGCTAGTCCAAACCCTTCATTTTAAAAATGAGGAAGGAGTTCCATAAATTCAAATACATTACAATTCAATTTGTAGAAAAGATTCTTTCTGTGTTTATTACTGCTCAAGCATGATCAAAAATGCTCCTTAGAAAGTAAGTGTGATCTAAGTAGTGACCCAATGGTTTTATTTATAGAGTAGTAACTGTGAACTAGGGTGAAACTGAAAATCTATCTTATCAGAAAAATGGTATTTCACTTATTAGGATAGCAGTTTTTGGCAGCACAGAAAGACTGGATTTGGTTGGCTCACAAGACAGAAATATTAGCTGTCTGATATGCATGCTTTAAGATTTAATTATTCTATCAACTTTCTTAAAAAGGATTAATGCAACACTTTCACTTTGGGAATTAAACTTGAGATGAAAGAGAGAAAGAAAAGAACTTTAGCTCTTGTAATGTAGCAGAATTTTATCCTACTTATTTATTTTGTGTTAAACTCCTGGTTTCCTGCATACTGAGAGAAGAAAAGCAGCATTATCAGAACTTCAAAGGGCCGTCAAAGGATATACCATCAACTGTGGGCAGAATGATGAGAAAGGCATAGAGCTTCGAACTCAGTTGCAGTCCCCTGAGTGACATAACATTGTACAAAATAACCTTGGAGCCCACAACTAGCAACTGGAAATTGCTAATTCGTTAGAAAATGTTATACGTGCAACTAGGCACTTCATGATACCATTTACCAGTCAACAAGGCATATTTGAGTAAAGCAGTAGACAAAGTCACACAGCATATACACAGATCCAGCAAAGCTGCAGAACCTTTAAAAGTGCTGTAGCTAGATAATATGATGATAAAAATTAACCTGATATATAGAGGATATCAACCACTAAGACCCCTTCATAAACACAGCAACCTCGCAGAGTTTAACAGGGTTAAGCTAACAAACATGTAAATGATAAAGTGCGGTCTGCTGGATCTATTTTGCGGTAACTTCCCTTGTCTGCTGTGTCTATTCATCCACAGGCACTTCCACCTATGCTGCCAGTGATATACCCAACATGGTGCAGCCCTGATTCAAAGGCAGTAACCAATGACTTCTGGCCTCTATACAATGGATAGCTTAGGCCAGTGGGAATTAGAATTTGGGAAACTGAGAAATAGACTATTTGGTAGTGGTAAATTGAACTCATAACCATGTGCAAACTTAGGTAATAAGGAAGTGGTTGGTATGAAAAAAGAACGGAGTCAACATGTAGAAAGAAGCTGCACCATCATGAAAAAGATGGGTTTTTCAGCCTTCAAGAGTGTAGAGTTCTTGCCAGATTTTCCATTCATATTTTAGATAGGTGAAGTCTGGCCATACAAGACTCTGCTTGTGAATTTCCTTCTCTCTGACTCACTTCTTCCCTTGAATCCTTCCCAGACTCCCCTTTTCTCCCTATGCTAAGGTAATTGAGTTAATCTCTATACTCTAAAACTGAAAAGAGCTGTATAGTTCAAATACAAATGGAAATAACATCATAAAAGCAGGGAGACAAATCACCTAAGCTCATGATTTCATCAAATGTAACTGATACCTTTCAATTTTACTAGATGGTTTCATCCTCCAATACTTGCATTCTATTGTTGACCTTTTCAGAACCTTTTCAAATTTTCTATTTTGCTTCATAATCATGGGATTTCAAACCAGTATTGGCATCAAATATCCTCTAGTAGTTAATAAAGTTGTCTTAAGATATACCATGTAAGAAATAGAGGGAAGTAAGTGGATTTCCAAATTAAAAAAAAAAAAACTAACCTATTCTCAATATTTTGCCAAATCTGCTATAACACAGATAGTAAATCAAGATACATATTGTGGAGTGGGAAAAAAGATCTATATTATATCACCTTCCTAGATCCATACCTAGAAATCTCATAGTTTCAGATTACCTAGAAAGATGATTGGGCCTTTTGCTTGCAGACAGAGTTACTGTTTATTAAAAAGTACTGAATCTGGAGCTTCCCTGGTGGTGCAGTGGTTGAGAGTCTGCCTGCCGATGCAGGGGACACAGGTTCATGCCCCGGTCTGGGAAGATCCCACATGCCGCGGAGCGGCTGGGCCCGTGAGCCATGCTGCTGAGCCTGCGCGTCCGGAGCCTGTGCTCCGCAACAGGAGAGGCCACAACAGTGAGAGGCCCGCATACCGCAAAAAAAGAAAAAAAAAAAAGAAGTACTGAATCTGAATTTTTTCTCTTTTTTCTGTTCTCTGTGGCCTCCATCAAGGGTGATCAGGAAGCACAGTCAATCATCTTGGACTCCTTTTTTTCCCTCCACACACAAGCTTAATTATTTTCATCATCATTTAGATCACTATCCCATGCAGCCTGTTGGTGTTGGGTTTGGGTCATGATGAAGTGAAGGACTTAATAGGACTATAGACTAAATTGTGTGCTTTAATGCAACTAGACAAGAAGTCTGGATGGTGAGCATCATAACTCAGGGTAACCTAAAAGGAATAGGTTTGGGTAGCCCCATTTTCTTCATTATAAACCTTGTACTGGAGGGTTGAAGTGGTACTGAATTAAAATGAGATTCAGACCTTCCTGGGTTCCCCAAATACCTTCTAGCAGTAGGTCCACCATAACTGTTATCACATGCCCATCCTATTAGTTCATTAAAAAGCTGTTTATTGGGTACAGTAGTCACAAGTGACATTCCTTAGATTCCATAGGTGGTTTATAGAGTGAAGATTGTTTAAATTAAGCATTTTCCTTGAAAGTTTTGCAGGAAATCTCCACATCGAAGCCCAACATATGATTTCTCACTAAATTGAGCAGTCAGTTTTCTCTCCAGTATGAAGCCATCACTGTTCTTTTCAGTTGAGCACCTAATGAATTAATTACCTTGTATCCAGGAGATATGCTGTAACAAAACTACATACCTTTGAATCCATGGATACATATTCAAATCTTGAAATGCTCATGCTATGAATAGTCTGAGGAAGCTGAACATGGTTGAAGTAAACACTGATTCATATACCCTCTTATGTTCCTACGAGGGTAGGTGCTCCTGGACTAGAAAGTAGGCAAAATCTTCACCATTTAAATTCCCACTCTCTTTTCTCTTGCAATTATACTACATTTACTTAGGTTGAACACACATATGTTATCTCACTGTCTAAACAACATAGATGGCACTGTTTTAACAATCTGAGAGGAAAAATAAAGAAATATAAGAGGTACTCTTTATTCTTCGGAGAGAAAATGTGTACAACATGAAATAAGTACCCAAGATTGCAAAGGGACTTATAATAACTAATTTATGCAAAGATAAGAGATATAGAAAATATAATCAACACATCTTCAGAAATGGATGTTGTGGGGTAGTGAGGGAAATTCTGGAACATCTATTGATTCTTTGCTTTGAAGAGGCTACAAAAAAGATGGAGGCCATCTTGGTCGTTTATAACCATAGTTTGGCACTACTTATTAAATTTTATTCTCTGCTAATACTAGACCAATATGCTTGGCTACAGTTGAAATTATGATCAATTTTCTTTGGAAAATTGGACTAGCTGTTTTCATCATGCCCACTTCCTTCTAGCTTGTGAGAGTCATACCCAATCTTGGGAATTCTTTTTGAGAACCACAGGGTTCCTCTGTTTCTACTTCCTATTTCATCTACCTACTTTGTTATGAGTTGGCTACTTACCAGCTAGAAACAGTCATGATCTTGAGTGAAGATGGCATGGATTGAAAAGAGAGTCTGGAGACAGCTTATTTGGGTTTGAATCCAACCACTAACACATATTAGATATGTAACTTTATTGCCAAATTATTAGACCCTCTATTCTTTAGTTACTTTAGCTATAAATCCAGCATAATAGTATCTACCTATCTACCCTATGGGGTTAATACGAGATTTAATGAGGTAATGTTTGTAAAGCACTGTTAAATATATTGGTACTCAATTTTAAATGTTGGCTCTGATTTATGTTATTCTCTAAGTAACTAGAATATTACTGTGCAGTCTCATTAATGAACACTCTTGAAAATGATAAAAATCTTCTAATGGTAGATGATACATAGGGAGGTACTTTACATACTGAAATAATTTAGTTTCTTGGTTGAAATGCCATTTATTTGTTTCATTAAGCATTGCTTGACAAGGGGCATACTTATCTATTAATTTTTCCCCTTCCTGTTGTTATAAATAAGGCACTCAGTTACTTTCCTCAACTGACACAATCCTCCTCATTTCTGAAGAACATATATCAGGCATCCTCACCTCCAAAAAGCATTCCCTGATACCTTTCAGGCTTGGCAAAGTATTCTGTTCTCCCATACTTTCCTGGATGAATTTTATCATGACACTTTCAACATTATACTGAAACAATCTGTTTGGCCAGTTGTAAGCAGACTGAGAGAATCTCCAGGGAAGGGTGGTTTCATTTTCTCTTTTGTAACCTCAACACCTTTTGTAGTGACATAAGGGACTCTTCATTGCCGAACTGAACTTGACCTATGTTATGATCACAAAAATTACAAAGAGTCTTAAGAGAACTTGCAAGATTTAGATCTGCAATACAAAGGCATATTTGTTACCATAGAGAATTCTTTCTAAAGAAATCAATGAAGAGGTCTTGCAAAAGAATGGAGCACAAAATAACTTTGTTTTTATTTCTTAGTATAACATTACATTCCACCTAAAATGAGGGATGGTAGAGAGCTTCTCTAAAATTGCTTATGGAATATTCAGCCCTCTTTTATAAATTATTCTGCAAAGAACTTAGGAAATTATACGCCTTTTCTTCAATGTTAATTTTGATGTAAAATAACTCCCTCTCACAACCACATCATAAAATGTTCAGTCTTCTTGTCCAAGTAATTATTTATGCTAATCGTAGTCATTAGAATTGAAATTGATGAGAAAAAATATACTCAAAAGATAACATCTGGACATTTTAATAGTTTGTGTTAAACATTAGATAAAGTTAATAAGAACATTGAAAGGTGTGTTTAACAATGTAATTAGATGACAGGAATACTTTAGTTATCTTGAAGAAAGTACAGATCTTACAATAGCTTGGAACACATATCAAAAGGCAGAAAAAAAGGAACAAATTAGTGAAGTCACACTTTAAATACACCTTAAGTAATCAATTAAAAGACCATCACCAAGCTTCAAGTGACCACAAAGGTTTGGGTTAACTATAAAAGCAGGGGTGAGATTTACTGTGTGAATATTTTCAAAGAAGCAGAATAACTCAGAGGCAAAAAATCATGCATGCTCACTCAAAAATGCATTTGTCTAGGTTATCAATTGCTAATCTGACTTAAAGTCTTATCTTGAATTTAATGATTTCTCAAAGATCTGACTTTTCTAGATCAAGTACTTTTGCCCCACCACGTCATGAGAACTATCTAAAATCTGTACAATTGTTAGTTTTTATAATCATGACTGATAGGTAACTGTATGTTTTAAAAGCATATGGTTACATGGGGCTTCCCTGGTGACGCAGTGGTTGGGAGTCCGCCTGCCGATGCAGGGGACACGGGTTTGTGCCCCGGTCCGGGAGGATCCCACATGCCGCGGAGCGGCTGGGCCCGTGAGTCATGGCCGCTGAGCCTGCGCGTCCGGAGCCTGTGCTCTGCAACGGAAGAGACCACAACAGTGAGAGGCCCGCAAAAAAAAAAAAAAAAAAGTATATGGTTACAATTACATTTAATTAAAAAAAATTTTGTCTGGCTTTTGTTTATTAAGATTGGTATATTTTATGCTCAGTTTTCAGAAAAGCTTTCAATAATTAGAATGTCCCAATGTTCATTAATTGAAAACAACTAAAGAAGAGCTACAAATTAAGAAATTTTTACATTTTTGTTACTTCCTATTATACATCCTATTTTGAAGTCAGACTAAATTGCCCTCCACAGAATTTTGGGGTTCTGGCTACAGAGTCACTGGGGAATTAGATTTATTAGATTCAAAATTTGCTTAGTTTTTTTTTAAATTTTCTTTTCATAATTGAAGTATAGTTGATTTACAATGTTGTGTTACTTTCAGGTGTACAGCAAAGTTATTCAGTTATATATATATATAGTTTTTCAGATTCTTTTCCATCATATGTTAGAGATAGTTAATATAGTTCCCTGTGCTATACAGTAGGTCCTTGTTGTTTATCTATTTTATATATAGTAGTATGTATCTGTTAATCCCAAACTCCTAATTTATCACTTCCCCCTTTCCCTTTTGATAACCATAAGTTTCTTTTCTATGGCTATGGGTCTGTCTCTGTTTTGTAAATAAGTTCATTTGTGTCATATTTTAGATTCCACATATAAGTGATATCATATGATATTTGTCTTTCTCTGACTTATTTCACTTAGTATGATAATCTCTAAGTCCATCCATGTTGTTGCAGATGGCATTATTTCATTTCTCTTTATGGCTGTTTAATGTTATTTATTACTTGTTAAATTTTCTCAAGGTAGTTACATCAGGTCACGTAGAATAACTCATACACCCTAAATGCTGTTTGATTTTCTGAGTCATTCCTGGGGAGCTGTCAACCAGACATCCAAGGTGGTCTAAGCAGATACTGGAGCACATGTTCCAGAGACGTGTTCAATCCTGGGAATTTTGTGTCAATAGCTAATGGGGGTTCTATTCTGTCCAAAGTTCCAGTGGTATTTTGAACACTGAACCATCAATACAGCCGTCTCCTGGGTTTTACTGCTGAGAGCAGAGCAGCCTTGGGTCACACATAACCTGCAGGTGAGAAGAACTTCATTAAGCTCAATGGTCGCGCTGGGTTTTGAACCCCAGTGGATCAGGGAGGCTCAGATTCAAAGGCTGCTAGTTGACTGTGTGTCAGTTGTCCTCATTTAGCTCCACCTCCAGAGTCCTGTGTCCTGACTCATCTCCCCTGGCCCATGGGGAGTGTTCTGTCTGAGGCATGAGGGCAGTGGCAGGTATACAAGGAGCCTTTTTTCTCTTTCCTTCTGCCTAGTTTCTCATCTGTCACTTTGGCCATTTGAGAGGCTGTGCCCTAATATGACATTTATTATAGTCAGCAAAACGGGAGTGGGAAGATTTGCATCCTGCTGGCCAAAGAGCTGTCTGTTTGAGAGCGCCCTGTCTTTTTCTTTCCTCTCTGCTCATATTGAAGGCCAGATTTCATGCTAAGTATTCTGTAACTTGCTGACTCTGTGACTCTTTTAGAAAACCTAAATGCCTGTAAAACTTTTAAAAAAAGTATTCATGTATAAAGGTCTACTTTTTTTGGAGTGTGGCCATGTTGATGGTTAAACCATAGAGTCACTGACAGAAAAGCGTTTGGACTTACCCTTTGACCTTGAGACATGGCCACACAGGGAGCTCTGTAGGCGGGTTGTTAAAGGTGACATAGGAAGTGCTGTTCCCCCACAGCTGCCTTCAAACTGTACTCTCATTGGCCAGTAGTTATTGGGAATAAACTACCTCTGGGGACCAAAGGACAGGTAGCCCCAATATATAAGTAGTTCCTAAAAGACTCCTAAAGCTTTGCATGTGACACAGAGTACAGACATCCTTCTGAATGGGGCTGAATCTGGGTGCTGCACGGAGGTGGACACAGTAAGAAATACCTCCTGTCCACGTTTCCTCCTGCAGGCTGGCCTGGTGGCCCACAATTGGGCCAAGTCTATGTTCAATCAATTCTTGATAAAAACACATCCTCGGGGCTTCCCTGGTGGCGCAGTGGTTGGGAGTCTGCCTGCCGATGCAGGGGACACGGGTTCGTGCCCCAGTCCGGGAGAATCCCGCATGCCATGGAGCGGCTGGGCCCATGAGCCATGGCCGCTGAGCCTGCGCGTCCGGAGCCTGTGCTCCGCGGCGGGAGAGGCCACAGCAGTGAGAGGCCCGCATACTGCAAAAAACAAACAAACACAAACAAAAAAACCCCACATCCTCTCCAAAACAAGTTGATGACTCATGTGGCCCAATCCCAGATTAAAAGGCTAGATGTGCCTTAGTTAAAATATCAATGGAGAATCTTAAATATATTCTTAAGTAAGATAGAGTTAGTAAAAATCAGTGCTATGAATTCCTGGGTGTGAGGATCGCAATGAAATGTCAGCAGTCCCAGATCCTGAACGAGAGGTATTAAAAACAAAACAAACAATAAATAAATAAATAAAAGAGAAAGATGGGGGCGTGGGATAGAGAGTCCTAAGGAGTAGATCCAAGGTGAAGACAGTGAGAGGAGAGACTTACAGTTAAAAACCACTGAGAGCAGAAGGACGTAAGACGAAAGTGAGGGCAAAACCGGGCAAGAAACACAAAACCCAAACACGCTGGCTATTTATATCATAGGCCAGAAAGAGCATTTATTGTTAGAGCACGAAAATGAAATTCTATCAATCCAATGAGGATCAGCAATAATTCAATGCAGAGACACACTGTGGAATTTGGTGGGTGGCTTGGAAGGATCACAGACTCAGATATTCTCTGACTGCTGAGAGAGAGGGTAGTTCAGTCCCATAAAACACCTGGTCTGTGGCACACGGCAGAGAGGGAGTGTAGTGATTAATTTGAAAACCCCTGAGCTGCAGCAAATGTGAAGGCAGGCTGTGTGTTAAGGCTGCGATACAGGAAGTGTCCGGCTGGCCACGTTTCTGGGTAATGAGGAAACCTGTTTTTCGATTGTACTGTAAATAAGAAGCTCCCCTTCCCCCGACCTAATTTCACGCCAGCCCGCCGAGGAAGCAGATTTTACATCTCCTGACATCTGCAGCCAAGAAGAGCGCCAGCTAAGGATGTATAACTAGAAAGCTACAGGTCCAACTCAGAGAGAGGAGTCATTTCTCAGGGTTAAGCATAGAAGGAAGCCAGCGGTCAGGACACCTTACTTACAGGAAAGCTTAGCTGTGCTAGATCCAGATGGCTGTGGGGCAGGATGAGAGCAGAATTCAAGAATAAGCGTGCCAGGCAATTCGGGGGTCAGCCTGTCTGATGGGTGACAATGGAAGATCAGCCAAACCTAGAACCAAGTGGATCTTGACTCTGTCAAAAGAGGGATTAGAGAAGGAGTCAGCTTGTTCCTTCAGGAGGAAGAACTAGACCTTCCCCTGAGATCTCCACTCTGCAGCCTACATGCTTGACGAGGGGCCGATTCCCACCAGGGCATCTGTGCTGGTTGTTGAAAATCCTTACTGGTTGGTAAATAGCTGCTGTCTTGAGCCACTCAGTGCTGCGGTCTCCTTAGCCACTCCGACCCTTCCCATCTGCCCCAACTAGGACCAACTCCCAGCTACTCCTCTGGTTGGCCATTGTCTGTCAGTCAGACCCAGGAAAATCTCCCTTCCCAAGACCCCTGGGGCTGTCTAGACCCCAGTTCTCTCCCGCACCCAGCCTGGAAACCCCCAGTAGGCACTGTCAGAGACCACCATTAAATTCACCCAGATGCTACCAGAGCTCCTTTAGAGCAGCACTCATCACTGTCCCCACCCCCACCCCGGCACCTTCTAGTCCTGAAGGGACTTCACGGGGGCAGACAAGGCCCTTGGCAGTGGCAATGGGGTCTTGCTGAGCCAAAGGTCATCGTTACCTTTGTTAAATATTTTTCAATACAATCCCTGCTATATCTGCTATAACAGCAATTTAAATACATCCTTCTCAATTCAGATCCTAGAGTGTTGTGACTAAGAGTGAGATTTGGGTTTAGATTTTCTGTTTTTAGTTAGCTATGTTCATTGCAGTTGTATATCCTCAGCCTCTTGAATTCTCACTTTCTTCACTCATAAAAAGGGAATCATGTTATGCAGTAACTCAGATTGCTGGAAGGAGTGAATGCCACAGCATACACAGTGATGAGCACGCCACCGCACAGATTAGGTCATCGCTGTTGTGATTGACGGCATTACCACTGCTTCTATTACTAAGACTATGGACCATGTAAAGAGCCTTAGGTGCTATCCTGCTGGTGCCCAAGACTTTGGCCAAGATGTGATATGGAAGCAAGGCCCAGGAGTCTGCCTGGCAGTCTTCAGAGATACCTCAGGTTCTGTCCAGACCACTGCAATAGAGCAAGTCACATGTTGTTTTTGGTTTCTCGGAGCATATATGAGTTATGTTTATACTATACTGTAGTCTATTAAGTGCACAATAGCATTATGTCTAAAAAAACAATGTGCATACCTTAATTAAAAAATATTTATTGCTAAAAAATGCTAACCATCATCTGAGTTAGTTGTAGTTATATTAGTAACAACAAAGATCACTGATCACCGATCACCATAACACATATAATAATGAAAAAGTTTGAAATATTGCAGGATTATTAAAATGTGACACAGAGACATGAAGTGAGCAAAGGCTGTTGGAAGAATGGCACCATAGACTTGCTTGATGCAGGGTTGCCACAAACCCTCAATTTGTAAAAACACAGTATCTGCAAAGCACAATGAATCAAGGTACGCCTGTGCTAGTACAATTCATTTCCACATGCCCAGAAGCTAGATTCCTGGGGTTTTTCCAAAGTTTTCTCTTGGTTTTTGTCTTCAACCCCTTTAGGTGACCCACGTCATTGTTGATATCCAAGCAACAAAACTGCCTGGTATTTGTAGAATTTCTTGGGCACTAACCTTTCCATTATGTCAGTAATCAATTCTTCCAAGGAAGTATTTTTGGAAAATTCTCTTTCAGGAGAAGCTTGTTGCTACAGTTTGGTTCTGTCCTGTCTTGTTGACATGTTGTAGATTATTCTTGACTTTGTTTGCCATATTCAGGAGTGGACAGTGTGCCTTCATCAAGATAAACGTGTCCTCTCTCTTCCCACTTCTGCTCTGCCTTTGACTATCATCATGTCCCTCAGAGCCAGGCCACCATATGACTGACACATGTCCTTGTGTTATACCAGACTCCATGGTTTTATTGATGTGGCACAGAGGTCATGTCTCTGGGGAACCATTAGCTAAGGATAGTCTTAGAAAGGTATGTCTTGAAGGACCTGCTCTCAACTCATTACTCATTCAAAACAATGTAGAATTACAGGATATATTTGAGAGAGAAGAATAAATTAGAGGTAATATAATCTAGCTATTTTATATCCATTGAAGTAATGAAGTAATCTCTTCCTCAATATCTGTGACAATTGGTCATTAAACTGCTTTTTAATTATGTCCAATAATAAGTATTCCACTTCACTATGGTGAATATGTTTATAACTATAGATATACATACACACACACTGTTGGCCCTCCATATCCGCAGGTTCTGCATCTGTGGATTCAACCAACTGAGGATTGGCTATATTAGGGGAAAATAATTCCAGATGGTTCCAAAAAGGAAAACTTGAATTTGCTGTACATTGGCAACTATTTATGTAGCATTTACATTGTGTTAGTTATTGTAAGTAATCTGGGTATGATTTAAAGTATAGGGAGGATGTATATAGGTTACATGCAAATACTATGCTATTCCAAATAAGAGACTTGAGCATCCTTAGATTTTGGTATCCATGGGGGTCCTGGAACCAATCTCCGAGGGATACTGAGAGATGACTGTATGTATCCTCAATATCAGAATATTTTTCTGTAGCTGAATTGAAGTTTACTTTTCAGTAATTTAAAATCATGCAATAGAGATCTTAGTCTAGCCTCTGTCATAAGCCATCTCTACAACAGATTTAACCAGCTTCTTTCTTTCAAGAAAAAGTTTATTTGAACTCAGATGCTGAAAACAGGCTAATCCCAGAGCATCACAAATACCTAAGGCCATCTCTGCCCTCAAGGGGTTCACTGTCCCCTAGGAGAGGCAGACAGACACATAACAAACTAAATTACAGAGTGGAAAGACAGTGGTAACTGGAGGGGCAGAGTATAATGACTCCACAGAATATGATGTCACCCAGCCTGAGTAATCCTGGAAAGCAGCTTCATGAAGAAATGAAGAAGCTAGGCCTCTCATGAGTTATTGAGGAGTCAAAATGAGCTACGGGGAATGAGAAATGCAGAGGGTTCAAAGTGAGGGAACGCACAGAAGATAACACTACGCCTTTCCATAAGGATAAGCGCTTCAGCAGTGCTGGAACTTAGAGTCAGAGGAATTCCCTGTGCCCCTGGGCTTCAGTCTCTTAAGTCAACTTTCTTCTCCATGTGGCCATGAAGTGGGCCTGGAGCACTGCAATCCCTACATTCCCCGTCAACAGAAGGCATCCCCATGCCTGAGGTTGCTCTGTATTTTCATCTTAATTTATGGCACCACCGTCATGCTGAAAGCACAGGCTGGAAAGTCAGACTGATGGTCACCCACTTCTATTTAACTAGTTATCAATGGGCTATTTAACTTCTCTTGGCTTTAAAAGCTTACTTGCAAGATGGGTATAAATAAAGCACCCACCTGAATTATTGAGGTGCGAAGGATGAAATAATCCACGGAATTACTAGAAGTTTGAAACGAGCATTCTGTGAATAGGGTAGCATGGTGCCTTGTCCATAATAAGACTTCAATAATGAAGTTATCGGTATAGTTTATCTTAATGATAATAATAACATTAGTATTAATGCAAATTGACATATTAATACCATTGTTATCTAACTATTCATTCTAGTTACAAACCAGGGAATAAACAGAAACTCTTGCCTCTCCTTCACTGACTTCCTGCTCCTCCATGGGAAATGCTCCTACCTGGAAATTTCTGTTCTTTTTTGATTACCATGATTAAATCCTCCTCTAAGTATGGGATAATCCTATACTTTTGATGAGTCTGGGATCTTTAGACACATTTCCCTTAGAGCACACACCAAGGCAGGACTATGCAATGACTAATGAACATTTCATAAGCACTTTTCAGTTTATGCTGACATCTAAGACATCCTATGATTTCAATGACTGAGATGGCACCAATAATACAAACAAACACAAGTGCAGAGGCACTCCTGGGGAGGTGAACTTTCCTTGAGATAAAGCTTTCCCTTGACCAGAGCTTTGAACAGTGTTTCTAAAGTCAAATGTAAGCAACATTCTTTCCTCTTCGAATGCTTCTTTGCATTATATCCCATTTGGAAGCATGCTGTCTTTGGAGTGATCAACCTTAGATGCAGCTCTATCTTGGTACAGCCTGTTTACCTCCTGTGCCTCTGAGGTGGAGGGAAAGTCCCAGGGTGCAGAGTGAAGTTACCTCAGGGCTTCCCAACCAGGCCCCCCCACCCCACATTTCAGCCTTGTTCCCTGACTTTCCAGGCCTCACTTGACACTCTGTATTCCTGAAGTGCTGATAGCCTCAGCCCACACCCTGCTCTCTCCCACCTCCCATCCTGACCCCCGTGTGTTCTGGGGTGGCCTTCACTCATTTCACAGGTTGGCCCCTGTCCCTCCAACAAGAGAAGGCCGAGGACTTTTTCTGGAATTTGTTTTTCTCCAAACATGTTAAATTTGCTTTCTCTACATTTCATGGTACATCTGCTATTATGTCTGTCTCTCCTACTGTGTTAGGCAGATAACTGCTGTGGAGATTCTGTCACACTGTTCCTACAGTTTTCATTTCACCAAACAGCTCTTTTTTCCCATTTAGTCATAGGCCCTTTTGTTGCATAAATTTTGTCTCTGTTCATATTCCAACCATGTCTAAGAACCTTCTCTCAAATAGGCCCAGAGAATTGACATTGCATCCCGTTTGTGTTCTCTGTCTTAGGCAGAATTAACCTTTTAGTTTTCCTACCAATTAGACCACTTTGCAGAGAATTCACTTATATTATTGGTTTAAAATTACATATTCTCATGTCCATTATTTTTTCTAGTATGTGAGGCTATTCAAGGGTAGAGCCCTTGGAGTTAGCTTCAAAATGGTGGAAGAGTAAGACGCAGAGATCACCTTCCTCCCCACAAATACATCAGAAATACATCTACACGTGGAACAGCCGTTACAGAACACCTACTGAACGCTGGCAGAAGACCTCAGACCTCCCAAAAGGTAAGAAACTCCTAATGTACCTGGGTAGGGCAAAAGGAAAAAGAAACAACAGAGACAAAAGGATAGGGACGGGACCTGCACCAGTGGGAGGGAGCCGTGAAGGAGGAAAGGTTTCCACACACTAGAAGCCCCTTCGCGGGCGGAGACGGCAGGTGGTGGAGGGGGGAAGCTTCGGAGCCGCGGAGGAGAGCGCAGCCACAGGGGTGCGGAGGGCAAAGCGGAGAGATTCCCGCACAGAGGATCGGTGCCGACAGGCACTCACCAGCCCGAGAGCCTTGTCTGCTCGGCCGCTGGGGTGGGCGGGCGGGGCTGGGAGCTGAGGCTCGGGCTTCGGAGGTCGGAGCGCAGGGAGAGGACTGGGGTTGGCAGCGTGAACACAGCCTGAAGGGGCTAGTGCGCCACAGCTGGCCGGGAGGGAGTCCGGGAAAAAGTCTGGAGCTGCTGAAAAGTCAAGAGACCATTGTTTCGAGGTGCGTGAGGAGAGGGGATTAAACGAGCTCCAGAGACAGGCACAGCTGCAGCTATCAGCGCGGACCCCAGAGACGAGCATGAGACGCTAAAGCTGCTGCTGCCACCACCAAGAAGCCTGTGTGCGAGCGCAGGTCACTGTCCACACCTCCCTTCCGGGGAGCCTGTGTGGCCCGCCACTGCCAGGGTCCCTTGATCCAGGGACAACTTCCCTGGGAGAACGCACGGCGCACCTTAGGCTGGTGCAACGTCACGCCCGCCTCTGCCACCGCAGGCTCGCCCCGCATCCATACCCCTCCCTCCCCCTGGCCTGAGTGAGCCAGAGTCCCCGAATCAGCGGCTCTTTTAACCCCATCCTGTCTGAGCGAAGAACAGACGTCCTCAGGCGACCTACACGCAGAGGCGGGGCCAGATCCAAAGCTGAACCCAGGGAGCTGTGCGAACAAAGAAGAGAAAGGGAAAGCTCTCCCAGCAGCCTCAGGAGCAGCGGATTAAATCCCCACAATCAACTTGATGTACCTGCATCTGTGGAATACCTGAATAGACAACGAATCATTCCAAATTGAGGAGTTGGACTTTGGGACCAACGATATATATTTTTTTTCCCTTTTCCTCTTTTTGTGAGTGTGTATGTGTATGCTTCTGTGTGTGATTTTGTCTGTATAGCTTTGCTTTTACCATTTGTCCTAGGGTTCTCTCTGTCCGTTTTTTGTTGTTTTTTTTTTTTAGTATAGTTTTTAGCACTTGTTATCATTGGTGGATTTGTTTTTTGGTTTGGGTGCTCTCTTCTTTCTTTCCTTCTTTTTTTTTTTTTACTTTTTAAAAAAATTTAATAATTATTTTTAATTTTAATTATTTTATTTCATTTTACTTTATTTTATTTTATGTTCTTCTTTCTTTCTTTCATTTTTCTAAATTTTATTCTGAGCTGTGTGGATGACAGGCTCTTGGTGCTCCAGCGAGGCATCAGGGCTGTGCCTCTGAGTTGGGAGAACCAAGTTCAGGTCACTAGGCCACAAGAGAAATCCCAGCTCCATGTAATATCAAACGGCAAAAATCTCCCAGAGATCTCCATCTCAACACCAAGACCCAGCTCCACTCAACGACCAGCAAGCTACAGTGCTGGACACCCTATGTCAAACAACTAGCAAGACAGGAACACAACCCCATCCATTGGCAGAGAGGCTGCCTAAAATCATAATAAGGTCGCAGACACCCCAAAACACACCACCAGACGTGGACCTACCCACCAGAAAGACAAGATACAGCCTCATCCACCAGAACACAGGCGCTAGTCCCCTCCACCAGGAAGCCTACACATCCCACGGAACCAAACTTAGCCACTGGGGACAAACACCAAAAACAATGGGAACTACAAACCTGCAGCCTGCGAAAAGGAGACCCCTAAACACAGTAAGTTCAGCAAAATTAGAAGACAGAGAGGCACACAGCAGATGAAGGAGCAATGTAAAAACCCACCAGACCTAACAAATGAAGAGGAAATAGGCAGTCTACCTGAAAAAGAATTCAGAATAATGATAATAAAGGTGATCCAAAATCTTGGAAATAGAATGGAGAAAATACAAGAAACGTTTAACAAGGACCTAGAAGAACTAAAGAGCAAACAAACAGTGATGAACAACACAATACATGAAATTAAAAATTCTCTAGAAGGGATTGATAGCAGAATAACTGAGGCAGAAGAACGGATAACTGACCTGAAAGACAAAATAGTGGAAATAACTACTGCAGAGCAGAATAAAGAAAAAAGAATGAAAAGAATTGAGGACAGTCTCAGAGACCTCTGGGACAACGTTAAATGTCCCAACATTCGAATTATAAGGGTTCCAGAAGAAGAAGAGAAAAAGAAAGGGACTGAGAAAATATTTGAAGAGATTATAGTTGAAAACTTCCCTAATATGGGAAAGGAAATAGTTAATCAAGTCCAGGAAGCACAGAGAGGCCCATACAGGATAAATCCAAGGAGAAACACACCAAGACACATATTAATCAAACTATCAAAAATTAAATAGAAAGAAAAAATATTAAAAGCAACAAGGGAAAAATAACACACAAGGGAATCCCCACAAGGTTAACAGCTGATCTTTCAGCAGAAACTCTGCAAGCCAGAAGGGAGTGGCAGGACATATTTAAAGAGGTGAAGGAGGAAAACCTACAAGATTACTAGACCCAGCAAGGATCTTGTTCATATTTGATGGAGAAATTAAAACCTTTACAGACAAGCAAAAGCTAAGAGAATTCAGCAGCACCAAACCAGTTTTACAACAAATACTAAAGGAACTTCTCTAGGTGGGAAACACCTAGAAAAGACCTACAATAACAAACCCAAAACAATTTAGGAAATGGTAAGAGGAACATACATATCAATAACTACCTTAAATGTAATGGATTAAATGACACAGACTGGCTGAATGGATACAAAAACAAGACCCGTACATATGTTGTCTACAAGAGACCACTTCAGGCCCTGGGACACATGCAAACTGAAAGTGAGGGGATGGAAAAAGATATTCCATGCGAATGGAAATTAAAGGAAAGCTGGAGTAGCAATTCTCATAACAGAAAAAATAGACTTTAAAACAAAGACTATTACAAGAGACAAAGAAAGACACTACATAATGATCAAAGGATCAATCCAAGAAGAAGATATAGCCATTGTAAATATTTATGAACCCAAAATAGGAGCACCTCAATACCTAAGGCAAATACTAACAACCATAAAAGGGGAAATCAACAGTAACACAAGCATAGTAGGGGACTTTAAAACCCCGCTTTCACCACAGGACAGATCATCCAAAATGAAAACAAATAAGGAAACACAAGCTTTAAATGATACATTTAACAAGATGGACTTAATTGATATTTATAGGACGTTGCATCCAAAAACAACAGAATACACATTCTTCTCAAGTGCTCATGGAACATTCTCCAGGACAGAGCATATCTTGGGTCACAAATCAAGCCTTGGTAAATTTAAGAAAATTGAAATCATATCAAGTATCTTTTCCAACCACAATGCTATGAGACTAGATATCAATTACAGGAAAACATCTGTAAAAAATACAAACACATGGAGGCTAAACAATACACTACTTAATAAACAAGAGATCACTGAAGAAATCAAAGACGAAATCAAAAACCATCTAGAAACAAATGACAATGAAAACACGATAACCCAAAACCTATGGGATGCAGCAAAGGCAGTGCTAAGATGGAAGTTTATAGCAATACAATCCTACCACAAGAAACAAGAAACATCTCAAATAAACAACCTAACCTTACACCTAAAACAATTAGAGAAAGAAGAACAAAAAACCCCTAAGTTAGCAGAAGGAAAGCAATCATAAAGATCAGATCAGAAATAAATGAAAAAGAAATGAAGAAAATGATAGCAAAAATCAATAAAACTAAAAGCTGGTTCTTTGAGAAGATAAACAAAATTGAGAAACCATTAGCCAGACTTATCAAGAAAAAAAGGGAGAAGACTCAAATCAATAGAATTAGAAATGAAAAAGGAGAAGTAACAACTGACAGTGCAGAAATACAAAGGATCATGAGAGATTACTACAAACAACTCTATGCCAACAAAATGGACAAACTGGAAGAAATGGACAAATTCTTAGAAAAGCACAACCTTCTGAGACTGAACTAGGCAGATATAGAAAATATAAACAGACCAATCACAAGCACTGAAATTGAAACTGTGGTTAAAAATCTTCCAACAAACAAAAGCCCAGGACCAGATGGCTTCACAGGTAAATTTTGTCAAACATTTAGAGAAGAGCTAACACCTATCCTTCTCAAACTCTTCCAAAATAGAGCAGAGGGAAGAACACTCCCAAACTTATTCTACGAGGCCACCATCACCTGATACCTAAACCAGACAAAGATGTCACAAAGAAAGAGAACTACAGGCCAATATCACTGATGAACAAAGATGCAAAAATCCTCAACAAAATACTAGCAAACAGAATCCAACAGCACATTAAAAGGATCATACACCATGATCAAGTGGGGTTTATCCCAGGAATGCAAGAATTCTTCAATTTACACAAATCAATGAATGTGATACACCATATTAACAAACTGAAGGAGAAAAACCATATGATCATCTCAATAGAAGCAGAGAAAGCTTTCAATAAAATTCAACACCCATTTATGATAAAAACCCTCCAGAAAGCAGGCATAGAGGGAACTTTCCTCAACATAATAAAGGCCATATATGACAAACCCACAGCCAGCATCATCCTCAATCATGAAAAATTGAAACCACTTCCACGAAGATCAGGAACAAGACAAGGTTGCCCACTCTCACCACTATTATTCAACATAGATTTCGAAGTTTTAGCCACAGCAATCAGAGTAGAAAAAGAAATAAAAGGAATCCAAATTGGAAAAGAAGTAAATCTGTCACTGTTTGCAGATGACACGATACTATACATAGAGAATCCTAAAGATGCTACCAGAAAACTACTAGAGCTAATCAATGAATTTGGTAAAGTAGCAGGATACAAAATTAATGCACAGAAATCTCTGGCATTCCTATACAGTAATGATGAAGTATCTGAGAGTGAAATTAAGGAAACACTCCCATTTACCATTGCAACAAAAAGAATAAAATATCTAGGAATAAACCTACCTAAGGAGACAAAAGACCTGTATGCAGAAAATTATAAGACACTGATGAAAGAAGTTAAAGGTGATACAGATAGATGGAGAGACATACCATGTTCTTGGACTGGAAGAATCAACATTGTGAACATGACTATACTGCCCATAGCAATCTACAGATTCAATGCAATCCCTATCAAACTACCACTGGCATTTTTCACAGAAGTAGAAGAAAAAAGTTCCCAATTTGTATGGAAACAGAAAAGACCCTGAATAGCCAAAGAAATCTTGAGAAAGAAAAACGGAGCTTGAGGAATCAGGCTCCCTGACTTCAGACCATACTACAAAGCTACAATAATCAAGACAGTATGGTACTGGCACAAAAATATAAATATAGGTAAATGGAACAGGATAGAAAACCCAGAGATAAACCCATGCACATATGGTCACCTTATCTTTGATAATGGAGGCAGGAATATACAGTGGAGAAAAGACAGCCTCTTCAATAAGTGGTGCTGGGAAAACTGGACAGCTATATGTAAAAGAATGAAATTAGAATACTCCCTAACACCATAAACAAAACTAAACTCAGAATGGATTAAAGACCTAAATGTAAGGCCAGACACTATCAAACTCTTATAGGAAAACATAGAGCACTCTAAGACATAAGTCACAGCAAGATCCTTTTTGACCCACCTCCTAGAGAACTGGAAATAACAAAAATAAACATATGGGACCTAATAAATCTTAAAATCTTTTGCACAGGAAAGGAATCCATAAACAAGACGACAAGACAACCCTCAGAAAGGGGTAAAATATTTGCCAATGAAGCAACTGACAAATGATTAATCTCCAAAATTTACAAGCAGCTCATGCAGCTCAATATAAAAAAAACAAAGAACCCAATCCAAAAATGGGCAGAAGACCTAAACAGACATTTCTCCAAAAAAGATATACAGATTGCCAATGAACACATGAAAGAATGCTCAAGATCATTAATCATTAGAGAAATACAAATCAAAACTGTAATGATACATCATCTCACACCAGTTAGAATGGCCAACATCAAAAAATCTACAAATAATAAATGCTGCAGAGGGTGTGGAGAAAAGGGAAACCTCTTGCACTGTTGGTCAGAATGTAAATTGATACAGCCACTATGGAGAACAGTATGGAGGTTCCTTAAAATCTAAAAATAGAACTACCATACAACCCAGCAATCCCACTACTGGGCATATACCGTGAGAAAACCACAATTCAAAAAGAGTCATGTACCACAATATTCACTGCAGCTCTATTTATAATAGCCAGGACATGGAAGCAACCTAAGTGTCCATCAACAGATGAATGGATAAAGAAGTTGTGACACATATATACCATGGAATATTACTCAGCCATGAAAACAAATGAAATTGAGTTATTTGTAGTGAGGTGGATGGACCTAGAGTCTGTCATATAGAGTGAAGTAAGTCAGAAAGAGGAAAACAAATACCATACGCTAACACATATATATGGAATCTAAACAAAAACAAAAACAAAAAAGGTCATGAAGAACCTAGGGGCAAGATGGGAAAAAAGACAGAGACCTACTAGAGAATGGACTTGAGGATACGGGGAGGGGGACGGGTAAGCTGGGACAAAGTGAGAGAGTGGCATGGACATATATACACTATCAAATGTAAAGTAGATAGCTAGTGGGAAGCAGCTGCATAGCACAGGGAGATCAGCTAGGTGGTTTGTGACCACCTAGAGGGGTGGGATAGGGCGGGTGGGATGGAGGGAGACGCAAGAGGGAGGAGATATGGGGACATATATATATGTATAACTGATTCACTTTGTTATAAAGCAGAAACTAACACACCATTGTAAAGCAATTATATTCCAATAAAGATGTTTTTAAAAAAGAAAAGAGTAGAGCCCTTTTATTTATTTTTATCCCTCCAACCCCTAATACAATGCCTAGCTTAATGAATGTTAGTTGCAATTAAAAATATATTAATAATAATGAAGCAGGTATATCACTTTGTGCGTTAATCCCTGAACACTTCACTCAGTGAGGGGAGCTTAACACAAGCTCTCCAGGTCAATGTAACAACTCCATGCATGACCAAACTGTCTTTGAATCAAGATAAAGTACAGATACTTTTTTATGTTTTCTCCTAAAAACTGCCTTACATTTAAATCTAGCCTAAAATCCATGTGCACAAAGTAAGCTTCTCAAAATGCCACTACCCTGAGATAAGTACTCTGTTATCTTTAAGCTCTGTTTAAAAATCTGGATGCAAGAATGCTGCCTATTGACTACACAATACATAATTAAATTTCTGCTAAGCAAATAGAAAATCTAATTTAAGGAAACCGCTATGATTTTTTCCCCCAGAAATCATTCCCTTGCTTTAACAAATAATTCTTTCCAGTTCTCACTATAGTAAATGTATTATTGCTGTATCTTACATGATTTAAACACTAAATAAACAATCAGTGCATGCAGAGTAAAGAGCAGGATGTAATTCTTCTAGAAGGTAATTTTCCCTCAGATGTTATGGGTTAGAAAAAAGGAAAAAGTTCTATGTGTTTAAGGTGTGTTGGCCTTTATGCTCTTAAGAGGTGATTCTTATTATTCAGCTGTCTACTCTTCTTGCTGATCACCTCCACTGCTTCATTCCTTCCATCCGTGTATCAGCCAGGTAAGCAAAATCCAGTTGCCATGGGGAATACAGCTCCCCTTTGCCATATACAGACAATATTTGTAAAATAATGTGGGTGCATTGGAGGCGGGGAGTGCAGAAGAGATTTAAGATTTTCTCACTTGAAGCGTATGAAAAACGTCTTCTTTCTTCCTCCAAGGACAAGTATAGGTTCTGATGGTGACAGTGGTATTTGCACACCTCTTTTCAAAAGGGTACAAAACTCTAAGCTGTCACTAGATGACTGACACATCTAGCCCTCTCCTTCAAATGTACCATAGTTCACAAATACCTCTAATCTTACTTTCTCACCTAAACTTTCCCCTGGTTAGAAATTAGAACATTTACCCTGCCTGATAAAGTTCAGTACTCTTGGAGCCTTCTTATCTTATTCTATTACCTAAATTATCCTTTTATTTTCCTTATTTCTCCAAGGATCTTCAGATCGTTAACAATGAATAACTGGATAAACCAATCTCAGCTAATTTGGTAGAAAATTAATTATCCTCTTAAACTTAAATAATGTCTTAAGCTAGCTAAAGAGCACATGAGGGGGCTTCCCTGTGGCGCAGTTGTTAAGAATCCACCTGCCAATGCAGGGGACACGGGTTCGATCCCTGGTCCGGGAAGATCCCACATGCCACGGAGCAACTAAGCCCGTGCACCACAACTACTGAGTCTGTGCTCTAGAGCCTGGAGCAACGACTGCTGAGCCCACGGGCCACAACTACTGAAGCCCGGGCGCCTAGAGCCCGTGCTCCACAAGAAGAGAAACCACCGCAATGAGAAGCCTGTGCTAGGCAACAAAGAGTAACTCCCCCTTGCCACAACTAGAGAATGTCCACGGGCAGCAATGAAGACCCAGTGCAGCCAAAAATAAAGGAAATTAAAGAAAATAATAATAAAATAAAGAGCACATAAGGGCACTAAAAGGGCTGACGATGTTGGAAGTGGTGAAAACAAAGCAGGATTTTGTAGTTATTTTTGGTCAGGAGGGCCTTTTGACTCCCATCGCCTAGCCAGGTTGACGGTGGCTGTCTGTTTCTATTTGTAACAAGGCCAGGGGAGGAGAAGCCAGTCAGCGCACCTCTCAGTTATCTCACAGTAACGTCTGCTCACTGGTCCTGCTTCTCCCAGGTCTTCCTGTCAGGCATAACCAAGGGGTTAAACGGTTTTGGACAGAACACTCTGAAGGCTTGTGCCTTTAATGGAGTAGATTTTCCTTTCTGCCATAAATCAGAGAGGCTCCCACTAAGATTTTATAACAGTGCATTTCACCCCTGTGCGAGAGAGGTGTCATGTTCATTAAACCTTTCCTGCCTAAAATATTTTAAGACAAGTGAAATACAAGGGTCTCACATGGGCACTTTACAGGTAAATATATGGAGATAGAATTTGGAATTATAGATTTTGTTTTAATGAGAACATCAGAATCCGTTGAAACACTATAGATACAGCTTGATATTAATACTTCATTTCAAGAAGGAGAAAGAGGAAGAAAATATCTACTCCTGCAAGACACTGCTGGAGCTAGTAAAGGGGAAATAAACAAGGCAGCCGCCCTGCTCTCATGGAGTCTACGTTCTACTGAATGTAGAAATCTATAACATTTTAGTTGCTCTTTCGTGCTTTTAGGGAATGTGTGTGTTTGAAAAGAAGATGAGAATAACAACATTGGTGACAGCTTTAAAATTATTAAAGAACGAGAAAGAAGAAAATGAAAGGTATTAGCTTATGGCAACAGAAAACCATTGTTTATTCAAAAATCTCAAAATACTAAAGAAAGTAAAAAATTTAATTGTATAACCTGCATGAATTTGAAAGCTTATCCACATTGTAAAATCACTAAAGCAATATTATGACTTTTTAAATAATGCTAATAATGCAAACTTCAGTATATTATAAGCTGAAAATAAGTAGGACCCCCAAATTTTCCTGTGAAAAATGAAAAAAAATACACCTAAGACAAATCTATTTTCAATCTAAAGTCAATTATTTTCCTTCATTTGATTTACATTTCTAAACTCTTCTATTTAGGTGAATCTATTTCAATTTTTTAAACAAAATTTCACTGTATGGGAAAAGCCTATCAGTGTGGTTACCAGTAACACTGCTTTTGTTGTATGGCTTCTGGAGTTAGGCTTTGCCAACGTGATACAAAAGGTCTTAACACTCTTTCTAAATATGACTGTCCTCATTCTTTTGGGACACATAGATTTTTCTGTATTTTTGCTCTTTTCCTGATGTACAGCAGTACAGAGATTGGCCAAGTAAGACTTCCGTTTATCTGCAAATTGTCAGCATAGTAGAAGAGCTTTGCCATCTGCTTAGCTGAGAAAGATTTCTGGTTGAGCATATTGGAAGGGCACCTCTCACTTTCATAATAGCAGTTGCTAGTTTAAAAGAAAGGAGAGTTCTGTGCACTGTCTGATCTCCATATCCCTGACAGAATGGAATCGAACCTGGGACTGTCATTCAAACCTCTAATGTGACTGAGAAGATGTAGCAACTAACAGTTCATTCCTTACTGAAGCATATTTTGCAGAATTATGAAGAGATAAAAACTTTTTGATTTAAAATGATTTCATCTTCATGTTTTTCATTTATATAGATAAAATCTGAGCAGTCAAAGTAAAACATGTGAGGCAAAAAAACGCCTCTTCACTCCAAGTGGTAGTGTCATTCTCTAAGCCCATCTTAGCTTCCTTTATTCTACTTATAACTTTCTCATTTGCTACATAACGTTTAGGCAACATCTTTAAAGCCTTCATGTTATGTCATCCAACTGCACCTCTCTCAAGGTCTAACTCAGTGTCTTGCGTATGAATTAGAAGGCGTTTAATGAACATAAATATCTGAAAAATGGATGCAAAACAGTGCAAGTGGTTAGCTCTGTTAAAGAATAGGAAAAGAATACATGGTATGCACACATTCAGATAAGAGGAAAGACGATTTGAAGAAACAAATTGATTATGTTGTGTGTGGTAGCACTTTTCCTTCTGTCAAGATGAATTTGCAGATAGAAATTTGCTTTCAACATGGCTTTAATTACTTTGTATATTTTTATATATTTTACTTTATATACTTTACTTTAATATATATTATTATAATATATATAAATATATTTTTATATATTTTTACTGTACTATAAAAAAATATGTTTCTATATTCCCACACTATGCTATAAGACTTTATTTCTTAGAAAGAGAGGTTTTGACTACTTATCAAGGCTGAATCTATGTAAATGAATACTAATGTCACATTAGTTGTAAAAGGGGATAATATAGATTTATAATTTTTTTCTTACATCAGGTTGGGGAACTTAAAGACAGTATTTCGTATCCTTGCAGTAAGTGTATTTAAACTTTTTCTAAATCTATGTCACAATTACCCTGGAGGAGATGTTAAAAGAGAAAGTTCTCTCTGTTTTCAGGTCGCCTTATTACTTTTAGATTGGCTTTTACATGGTCATTTAAATTTCTTTGCTACAGCATCTGGTTGAAAGGCCTCCCCTGCTACTAGTGCTGGTGTAGAACTGTGCTGGGAATCTTTCTTCTTGTCCTTGTCCATTTGACAATCTATGGTCCTTAGGCATCGACTCCTTTACTGTCCCCTCCACGGAAGCCGTAGCATGTAGTGCTATGCGCCTCTTCCCTTCTTTGGGTCCTCATGATATATTGTCCAGACTTTTAATATGGTATTTATAAGTTTCACTATGGATAGTGGTTTTCTTCCTTCTCGGTAAGACTGAGATATGCCCAAAAGCAAGAGTTTAGTTGTTTTCATGCCTATAACCCCATTGCCTACCAGAGTGCCTGACATACAATGAATATAGGCATTTGGAAGCCGAATGAAATCATAAAATCAGTCATTATCCTACCACCCCTGAACAGACTATTTTGCTTTATCACTTCTACATAAAATTTCAATATGCTAAAACAGCTTAAAGTTCATTTGATTTAGAAGGTTGTAATTTACAGAATATAAAGTTTGAAATAACCACGATGTTAAAGACTTCCAGAGAGCAAATTGACATGTTGATAAATTAGGTTTAGTCATGGATACTGGATAAGAGAAGGGAAAATTGTATAGTAGATTATAATTGGCATAATAAAACATAGACGTACAAATTAATGTGTTAATTCTCAAAAGATAATGAAAACAGTATTGTTTCTACTTGTTAAATGTCTCTTATGAAACACACACAGTGCCAGGTGTTTTTATACCTTATCTTTGGTTGCAAAACAACTATGCCAGATGGTTTTACTTACATTTTCTAGATGAAGAGACTGAGAGGCAGATTCTTTATTAAACATAAGTAGCAACATTGGAATTTGAAACCATCACTCATTTTCTCTGACCCTAAGATTATCTCCGTAAACGTCTCAGTCATAATTATCAATAAATCATGATAGGATAAAGTGATTTGTAAAAAGAAAATAGGTATTATGAATATTTTGAGTCCTTTTGTTACAGAAGGCATTGTTTTTACCTTAGATAGTAGTGATGTTATTCTCTCTAACTTAAACCTTAGACAAAAGATTAATAGAAAATAATAATAGCCAATATTTTGTAATGCTACACAGTTTAAAATGGTTTAATTGTAGTTAAGTTTATGTGGGCTTTTGTTTTGTTTATCTCAAGGGGCAATGTTGCTTAAATTGATTCAGAAAAGAATGAAACATTTTCCTTCAGGTTCTGAAATTTCACCAGATTAGTTTGATTTTCCTATCCAAGCCCACTTCCCACCCACAGTGCATATTTATTTATACACATTCTCCTCTCTGTCTCTCTCTGTCTCTCTCTCTCTCTCTGTCTCTCTCTCTCTATATATATATTTTTCTATCTGAAGATACATATATATGTATTATATACATGTTAATAATATATTGTCTCAATTTAACAGATAACCACTTTATAGATTTAATCATCTTTTTTTGCAATTTGTTATGTAGAATAAGGCCAAAAGTTTCCTTGAACAGTTCACTGGAATCTAACAGGGATGCTCAGTTTCCTAAGAGGTAGTCTCATGACCACTGCATTTGCAGGTAACATGGGAAAAATAAGCCATTCTTTCTTTATGAAATGACCCTGAAATCTAGGTAGGGAAATGCCTAGTCAGAAATATATAATTGGAACAATAAAGCGAGCCACCCAAATTTAGATCCAGCAGTTAAGTAACAAAATTGTACAGTGTAAGTATTTTATCAGAGTGGCAGATAGAAAACAGTTTTAGACATGGCTCCTCTGTTCTAGGACACACAGTCAGGTAAATAACAGCTAGTTCAAACAATACCAAATAAAGAAAAAACAAATTCCCAAATGAACAGTAGAGACAAAAAGAACTGGATTCAAAGAAGAGAGAGATTATTGGAGGGGAGATAGCATGTAATATGCTTTATCAAAGAGAAATGAGTTGAAGTAGGTTTAAAGGAATGCACACCTTTTGGAAGAAGAGAGTGACTTCTGGGTCTGAAAAAAAAAGTAGATAGAAAAGTTCAGAAATATGATAAAAATGGTGAATAGCCCAGTTGGGCCATAACTGAGGACTGGGAAAATTGAATAGTGGAGAGATGGTTTAAGAGCCAGTTTTAAGCCATGAATCTATCTTAACTGGCTGACCATGAAATAGTACTTTTGGTAACAGAGCAATATTTGATTTCAAGGATCCAGGCAATAGAAGTAGAGTGAGAACATTAGAAAATGTTCTAGAAAGGCAGAGTGTCATTTTTCTCTAAATTGTGAAATTGTAAAATTGTCCCCATAAATTAAAACATGCAATTTCAGATTTAAAAAATATAGAGAGAAGATCCAAAAGGAGATTCCTATTCAAGTCTTCATAATTGATTCACTTAGAGTAAGCAATCCTAAAATCATGAAAACATAAAATTATAACTTTGTTATAATGAGCCCATGAAAATGTTAACTTTATAGAAAAGATTTCCCATTTATTTTGTAAATGCTGTTCATGATCATTTTTTCTAGCATAAATGAATTATCAATGACTTTAGTGTATAAGAACTTTTTCTTCCTATGATGGGAAGATATTAAGGATTCAGAGTACTTTTAAAATATAATTTTGTAAAAAAACAAAAATGAAAAGATGTTTTCAAATATTTAAGAAAATAAAACAAAGAAAACCATTTATTTTGCTATTAACCAATGCATTTGTCTTCCATGGCCAAACGCAATTTTTAAAGAAACATAAATCATAACATATGAGCAGAAAATGTTGATTTTTATAAATTTTAAGAAAGGGGGTGTAATATCTTACTAAAAATTTGTAACTAAAAAGAAAGGATTAGATAACAGAGGTACATCTATCAAAAAGCAGCTCCTTTCATCCAAAATTCAGCTATGTTGTATAAGTACTATGAAGAGAATATGCATTATTAGGATAAAAATTTTGTTGTATGCATTCATTTAATATATATCTCCCTTACTGTCAAATAAGAGCTTTGTTGTTGTTTTTGTTGAATGAGTATTGCACCTTTACATTGTAATGGCATATGTTGAATGTGGAACGCCCTCTTTTTCCTTGCTTCATATACATATGAAGCATATATATATGCTTGGTATTGATATATATATAGATAGATAGATAGATATACACACATATATATATGTGTATACATATGTCTGCCCTCAAAAGACTATTTTCCTTTATAATTCACGTAACATCGATACTAATTTATTAGGCAGAGCAAAATGTATTAGGTGAAGTAAATGATATTTTATTAAAAGTTGAATAATGAAAAACAAAGCAGTAATTATAAGGATAGGAGTTATAAAACATATAAATTCAATGACATGGAGGATGAAGATATATAAATAATTTTTGGCAAGCATTTTCAGTATTTAGCTGAACATTTTTATATGTAATTAGATTATGAAATAAAGCCAGCTGGCTCTGTAAAGTTTTAAATACTGTGTGAACACAAAGGCATATGGTCTTTTGACTATGTCAGCTGATTTCAACCTACTTACTTGTAAGTATACTTACAAGTTCCCAATAGTTTCAAACTTTTGAAGCAATTTTCCACTGACCAAAAATAATTATTAAAATAATATTTATCTGATCTATGCCAGTCAGTTATTTCTGTATGTGTGACAAATATGACAAAAATGTCCTCCTGTATACTTTTGTCATTCATCTAATTAATAGATAATATTTGTCTTAAGATTTTTGAATGGTTAAGCATAATTAAATACAATTCTGAAATTAGAACTTGCCAAGAAAGCATCTATAATTTTGGAAGATATGTTAAAACAAACATGGTCCAGTTTCCAAGTTAAAAACTTTGGTACTGCTGGAGCCTCTCATTTTTTATTGATTTCCTTCCTCAACCTTCTCAAATTACTAGATTTTCAGAAACATGCATATGCTAATTTCTGTCAAAGCTTTCTCCTTTCAAAGTTAATAAATAGGCAAATTGATGAAAATAAAATTTAAAATATTATTTATTAATGGTGGTTTTATATTCATTTTAGTCTTATATTCAGTTTAGATTACACATATTCTCTTAAATTGAGGAGTCATAAAATGTTATAGTTAATTTAAACACACGTTTTTAGTCTTAAAATGCTGAAGATAGTTCCAGTTTCCCAATATCTTAATTGGAATAAGGTAATTATAGAAAGCACGAATCCATTCAGACCACACACAGTTCTTTTGCTTATTAGCTTTGTGTTTGAAAAAATACAGGTTTGAAGTTGGCTATTTATAAATATGTGACATTGATTTTTATAATACTCTTTTTTACATTCAAAGACTATGGCTGATACCATACATTTCCTTTTACTTTTCTGTTACTTTTAATATAAAGTATGTAGCTGTACTTTTTTTTTTTTTTTTTTTTTTTTTTTTTTTTTTTTTTTTTGCGGTACGCGGGCCTCTCACTGCTGTGGCCTCTCCCACCGCGGAGCACAGGCTCCGGACGCGCAGGCCCAGCGGCCATGGCCCACGGGCCCAGCCACTCCGCGGCATGCGGGATCCTCCCGGACCAGGGCACGAACCCGCACCCCCCGCATCGGCAGGCGGACTCCCAACCACTGCGCCACCAGGGAGGCCCTGTAGCTATACTTTTAAAGGAAAGTCTCTACATAGACAAGTTCTCCACCTCAACTTTATGACCTGTAATACCTCTTTAAGAATCATTTACGTTAGCCAAATTGCACTGTTTGCTATACTGTACTGTTCTTACCACTTGGAGTGCATCTCACATTGTTCCATAGGCCTCTCCTGTTTCTGATACAAATTATTTCCTCATTCCAGGCCATTTTACACTGGACTTCCTCTGCTATCCCTCTCTAATTTCCAGCTCATCTCATGGCCTGTTTTCCCCTATCATGACATTTCATATCCATTGCTTAACCTATTTGTTTATAGTTATATGTCCAACAGTACCTGTAGATTGTTTTTACTGGATTAGAAGTTTCTTGAAAATATTCTCTTTCTCATCCCATTGGAAATATTTACCACTCAAGATATTTTTTAAAATATCTTTATTGGAGTATAATTGCTTTACAATGGTGTGTTAGTTTCTGCTTTATAACAAAGTGAATCAGCTATATGTAAACATATATCCCCATATCTCCTCCCTCTTGCATCTCCCTCCCACCCTCCCTATCCCACCCCTCTAGGTGGTCACAAAACATCGAGCTGATCTCCCTGTGCTATGCGGCTGCTTCCCACTAGCTATCTATTTTACATTTGGTAGTGTATATGTGTCCATGCCACTCTCTCACTTTGTCCCAGCTTACCCTTCCCCCTCCCCATGTCCTCAAGTCCATTCTCTACATCTGCATCTTTATTCCTGTCCTGCCCCTAGGTTCTTCAGAACCTTTTTTTTAAGATTCCATATATATGTGTTAGCATGCGGTATTTGTTTTTCTCTTTCTGACTTACTTCACTCTGTATGACAGACTCTAGGTGCATCCACCTCACTACAAATAACTCAACTTCGTTTCTTGTTATGGCTGAGTAATATTCCATTGTATATATGTGCCACATCTTCTTTATCCATTCATCTGTCGATGCACACCACTCAATATTTTTTGATAAATTATTCAGTATTTTTCTCCTTATCAGGTATCTTATCTGACCTGTCATATCTTCTAGGCAACAAAGCCCCAAGAAGCAAAACAAAACGTATCTTAAGGTGGTGGACTTCCATGTTTTGGTAGCATTTGAAAATCATAAATAACTACTCCATTACTGCTGATATATACAAATAAGAGAAATATTAATTTATTTTCTAATTCACAGGAAGATTATAGTTTGATATAAATCCAAGTATATTCTCTTAATTTTCATCCAGTAAAGCACATTTGATGCTAAATTTTCTAGAGAATGCCTATAACCTTCCTAACTCTTTTTGCATTTGTGATTCTAAATTATCTTGATTTTTTTCTTTCTATTATGTATTGGAAATTTGCTTTTTTATCAACATGTTTGCATATGAGAGTTTTAGCATTAATTCTCACTTTCATATAGCTATGTTATCTCTTAGTAAAAGTTGTCTACTCTCTTATCAGTGGATATTAATATAAAATTGAAGATGTAAAATAAACACTGTATCTTCTCTAACACATTATTGAATATAGAAGTCACACAAATTGCTGTTTGCACAAAATCAATAAAATATATGAAATTGCCATAGAACAATTGCTCTAAGTTGTTCAAGCTATTTCAATGAAGTCCACTTCTTTATTATAGTCAAAATAAAATCTTTGTAGCCTCTTTTTATAAAGGGATGGAATATGGAAATAAGATAATCTTATTTTAAGAACAGCAGTTTACTTTGGAGGGCACTTTTTAACCTTTTTCACATGCCAAATATTAACACCATCAGATTTAGCCATGCACAGAGCTTCTGGAGAAAATAGATTAAGAATTAACATGACAGGTGTGCTTCTTAAATTAAGTGTCAGCTGACATTTGCAAATGTAACATTAGAGTATCTGTAATTACAAATATGAGGAAAAAGTTCAAGTTGCATCGGTCAACAAATGGAAATATTCTTATAGGGGCAAAGAGCGACAAAAATCCAAGAATTAGCTTAAAGAAAACTATTTTCTTTTCTAGATTATCTTTTCTACACGGACCAAACTTAATTTAGACACTGGAGATATCCATTGTGACCTAATTCTTTGATATATTCAGAGAAGACAAACATGAAACTCTTTCTGAAGTTCCTCAGGCAAACACATAATCAAAGAATTGAACACAGGAGCTCTCCTCCCTAGCAGTCCATATAAGCACAAGAAAAAAATACAAGAGAAGATGAATGTAAGTGAGCAATTAATAGAGGAAGAATGAATACGTGGACTGCTTGGAAGGCATTAGAGTGAAATCCTTTATAAATTTTGATAAAAATGTGAATTTTATATTGTCTTTTTTTTGAAATTCTTATAAATATTTGTCAATGATATAAGTGAGGAATTTGATTCTCCTATGATTCCATTGATATAATGCTCATGTTCATGATATCAGTAATGAACTTGGAATATACAATCTAAATCCCATAACTTAAAATTTTGTTTTACCCACAATTAAGACCTTTTTCTTATAAACCTCTGTTATATAATGCCTAGATAATAGTGTTGCAGGAAGGAGGACGCCTTCCAGGGCCCAAGAGCGGGCTTTTGTCTGACACTCGGAAATAAATTGTCCAAGGAGACACACGCGCTGACAAAGCAAGAGACCTTATTGGGAAGGGGCGCCTGGGTGGAGAGCAGCAGGGTAAGGGAACCCAGGAGAACTGCTCTGCCACGTGGCTCACAGTCTCGGGTTTTATGGTAATGGAGTTAGTTTCCGGGTTGTCTCTGGCCAATCACTCTGACTCAGGGTCCTTCCTCGTGTCCCGCACATCGCTCAGCCAAGATGGATTCCAGCGAGAAGGGTCAGGACATACGGACTGGCGTCTCCTCTCTCATTTTGACCTTTCCCAAATTATTCCAGTTGGTGGTAGCTTGTTAGTTCCGCATTCCTTACCTGGACCTCTTGTTGTAAGATAACTCATGCAAATGTTTACTATGGGGCTTGGCCAGGGCCAGTGGTTTCGGGTCAATGGTTCCCCTAACAATAGTACTCCAAAAATTCTGCTGCCAAAGGTAGGTTTCGGTGCTTCCAGACTGCACGTGTGCTCCTTAGGGCAGGGGTTTTACTGTTTCCTTTTTGCTGTGTCCTCAGGGTGTGAAGTAGGGTGTGGCTTCCAGTGGGCACCTGGCCTAAATGAAGGCATTGCCACAGGGAGGTGGGAATGTGGGCCTGTGCTATACATCATACCTGATTTTAGTTCAGTGTCAATTCAGTGAGGAAGTAACTCTTTCTGAACAGAAAGCAAATTCCATAAACTCTCCCCATTATGCTCAAGAGAAAGCAAAACTAAGCAACAGAGAAAGACACAACAGAAAACACAGGCACATTTCTGTTAAAAAAAAAAACTTATTAAAAAAGAACAATGTGGACATTAGGCAGAGTACTTTGGAAAGAAGGAAAGCTGCTAATGGAAAACAAAAGATACGTATTGATGATTATACTTTGAATAAGTCTATTACCAAACAATAAAAATATTATGTGACTAATAATAAAAGACTTGAAGTAAGAATAAATATTTCAGTGCAAAATATATCTGGGGTTAGCACACCAGGTATAATTGAATAGTCCCTCTAGGACCATAAAATAATTGTCTTGATCACAATAAATATAGTAACACCAGGTCTGTAGGACTGATTAATTGGAAATGCTTATCAGAATTCTTCTGTTATAATATTAATTATATTTATTTATATTTAGGCTTAATGTAGTATGAATTAAATTGTCCATAGATCTCTTTCCAAAATTTGGCTTCAATTATTGGAAAATCATTTTATTGTAATGATACAGTCACAGGTTAAATAAATCCTACATCTGTAATTTTGAACATGAGCATGAAGGCAAGGTAGAGATAGAATTAATTTTAACATGTCCAAGTTTCCTATGTCTAGCACGAATAAGAATTGGCAAGCATTACCCTTAACAGAATTCCATCTAAATAAAAATAAATTCTGGCTAGGTGTATTATTTTTACACTTTTATTATCCAGTCTTTAACTCATTATTCTACTGTGAGGAAATACAAATTTAGCATAATGATTGGTATAAGGTTTCATGTAATTTTAATGCAGATGTTATGGAATCATGTTAGCTATCTATACCTAATATATATATATATATATTTTTTTAATTTTTTATTTATTTATTTTTTTGTGGTACGCGGGCCTCTCACTGTTGTGACCTCTCCCATGCGGAGCACAGGCTCCAGATGCGCAGGCTCAGCGGCCATGGCTCACGGGCCCAGCCGCTCCATGGCACATGGGATCCTCCCAGACCGGGGCACGAACCCGTGTTCCCCACATCGGCAGGCGGACTCCCAACCACTGCGCCACCAGGGAAGCCCATATACCTAATACATTTTAAAGAATGTTTTGAAGACTCCCGCAATGTAGACTATGTAAATATAAACTCATTTGCAAGGGCATTAACCTCAATATACAAACTATCCTGATAAATCCTCTCTAGGCTATATTATTATTGCTAAATTAATACAGCTAGAATCGTAGTGCTGACAAAGCAGATGTTTTACATGCAAATATTTGTCTTCTGTTGTTTTTATGCTTATCTCCTGCTCCAAATCAAGGTTTAATGAATATCTATGTGAGAATGTTAATTAGTTCACCAATAGAAATAGGAAATTGCAGATAATGATGCCATGAAACAGCTCCGAGCCAAGTATAAGTATGTATAGGTATATGCATTTGCTGGTTTGTTTGGAATCATTGCTGAAAGTATTTTGGACTAATAAATGATACTCTTGCTTCCACAATCACCTAAGTATAAAAATTTAAATTTAGCTGTCTTAGAAAAATAATGGCTTCTAAATAAGTCTTTTAAATTATAATTTCAATGCACTTTAATTAATCTGTCTGTATGAGCTGAAATTGTATCATTCTAACAGCTTTCTTAAGCCCACTGAGTTTTTGTTTTAAATCTCTAAAACCCAAAGGAAGTCACTTGTTTTCCAAACAACCTCTTGGCTCACTCTTTCCATGAGAAACAATTGCCCTACTTGTTATCTGAGCATACTATAATTATAATGTAGACCAAAAAAAAAAAAAAATGCAGTGCCTGTATAAGAATGGAAAAAATAGAACATTATGCAACAGAAAACAGATTCCAGAATGAGAAAGCATTCCAGACCATTAGGGAAAGATGGACTAGTAACAAACTGAGGGCAATTGGATGTGCAAATAAAATGATAAATTTAGAACCCTATCTTATACTATACATTAAAAACGTAAGCAAACGATTTAAGAAGGTGATATGAAAAACAAAATCTTAAGCAACTGGGAAAAAAATGTAGGCACTACGTTTTATTTGAGGCACCCAGGACTACCCAACTGTGGTATGGAAAATGTAGGGAGGAGAGGGAAGTTCCCAATTTATCCTGATTAACTCTTGCAGTCGATCAGATGATGGTGATGAAGAAGCATTCCTTGGACTAGGGGTGTGGTGCTAGAAATGGAGAGAAATGGGAAGACTTGGGGATTGTTTGGGAGGTAATATTGAGGAAGCATGGCAAGGGGTTAGGTTGCAGAAGTGAGGGAGAGGAAGCAATGGAGATGAATCCTAATTTTCTGGCTTGGTGAACATTTGTGTGAGTTTCAGTCAAATTTTATGGCTCTTTTTTATATTTTTTATGTATTTATTTTGGAGTTCAAAAATTTGTTTTTTTCTGAATGCGAACTTCATATTTAAAGCTTCTAATTGTTTGCCATTGGTGTAAAAGGAAATGTTGATTTGCTCCTCTTGTCTTGACATATTACTTTAATCTTATTCTCATAGTTTGTTAATTATTTGAGCTTCTCTAAATAGACAATCATATTGTCTCAAAATAATGAATTTTATCCCTTACCAAGACTTATACATTTTTCTTATTGCATTAAAATGGAAATTGTGGTTTATCTTTTTTTTAATTCCTCTCAACAATTAAGAGTGTATTCTCTCTATTGTGTTTAAGAATAACATTTGACGTGGTTACTCTTTCTCAAAATAGGAAAATATATTTTAGTTTCTTCAGTATTGAGAGCTGTTTATTTATATATATTTAGTTGTCTTGTTCTTAATGAGAGTATTACAGTTTTTAGATATCTTTTAAAGCATTGTTCCAGATGGTTAGATTTTTTACATTTTATCAGCTTCTTCCCCCCCCCCAACTTTAACCTGTTAAAGTACTGAAACATTACTTACATTACAAATTACAAAACCTTGAAACTTCCTTACAGTCCTCAGATAAAACAAACTTGAGTAACATGTTTCATTATATTAATATATTGCTGAACAGTTGCTAAAATTTATTTAAGACATCTACTTATATGTTTACAAATTAATACAATCTCTCATTTTTATTTTGAGTGTGGGTAATCTTTGGCTGATTTCTCTGTTAAGGTCTTGTTAATCTCAGAAGCTGAGTCAGGAGTCTTTCCTTTTTTTATATAACAAGTTTTGATTTTTACCTTCATTTATATCTTCTCTGATGCTCTTCCTTACTTTATGTAGATCCAACATCCTGATCTTATTTTCCTTCTCGCTAAAGAACTTCAGGTCTACTGGCATTAAATTTACTCAATTATTTTTCTAAATCTGAGAAAGTCTTAATTTCTCCTTTACTTTTGAAGAATGATTTCACAGAACACATAATTCTTGGTGGTTTTTCTCTCTAAATACTTTAAATATCTCCCTCCACTCTCTTTTTGCTTGTAAGGTTTCTGAGACATTGGACATAATTCCTATCTCTGCTCTTCTATAGGTTGGTTATTGGGTATTTAAATTCTCTGGCTTCTATCAGGATTTTTTCTTTATCTTTGATTTTCTGCAGTTTGAAATGAGATGCCTAAGTGTAGTTTTTTGGGCATTTATTCTGCTTGGTGTTCTCTGAGCTTCCTGGATCTGTGACTTGGGGGAAATCCTTGGTTACTATTGTTTCAAATATATTTCTGTTTCTTTCTCTTTTTCTTCTGCTTCTGTTATTCCCAGTGCTCACATGTTACATCTTTTGTAGTTGTCCCATAGTTTTTGGATGTGCTGTTGTCTTTTTTTTTTTTCAGTCTTTTTTCTCTTTGTTTTTCACTTTTAGAGGTTTCTATTGAGATATTCTCAAGCTCAGAGATTCTTACCTTGACAACATCCAGTCTGGGTAAAATCATCAAAGGCATTCTTCATTTCTGTGATAGTGATTTTGATGTCTAGCATTTCTTTTTTATTCTTTCTTGGGATTTTCTTCTCTCTCCTTATGTAGCCTATCTGTTCTTGTATGCTGTCTACTTTATCCATTAAAGCCCTTACCAATAATATTAATCATAGTTGTTTTAAATTCCTGATTTGATGATTCCAACATCTCTGATTATATCTGAGCCTGGTTCTGATGCTTACTCTGTCTCTTCAAACTGTGGTTTTTGTTTTGCCTGTTAGTATGCCTTGTGATTCTTCTTGATAGCTGAATGTGATGTACTATGTGAAAGGAACTGCTGTAAACAGGCCTTTAGTAATGTGGTGGTGAGGTGTGGGGAAGGGGAAGTGTTTATAGTCCTGCAATTGGGTCTCAGTCTTTCAGTGAGCTTGTGCCTTTGGACTGTGAACTTCACACTTGCTTCTTGGCACCCGCTTCCCCATACATAACTCAGGTGGATAAAATGTCTGGAATGGGTTGGAATTGAGAATTTCCCTTCCCTTAGCCCCAAGGTCAGTTAGGTTCTGATGGACCTCCAGCAGGTTAGGTTCTGGTTAAGTGGTTTCTCCTGGGGACAGCCGTTGTTAAGAACAGAATACTCTGGCATATTTCAAAATAGTTCATTTTGTCCTGCCCTTGCACAAAGGGATTAACTGTTTCTTTGAATTTATTTTGAGACTGAAACACTTTTTATTTGAGGGAGGAATGACACTATGCTTTAACTGACTTTTCCATTTTTCCTGTGGTTATTGGTTTACATTGCTTTACTACTTCTTTCTGAAACAATTTTGGTAGTGAACATTTTTACTAAAAAAAATTCATATAATTTTATGCATTATTACCTTTTAATTTTTAGATTCTGCTCCCTATTTTTTAACATCCCTGGTTTTACCCCTAATTGTTTTTATGTCAGTCTTCTCTCCTTTTCTTGTGATGAAACTTTCCAAAGACTTTACTAGTCTTTTCTAGAAACCAGTTTTCAGTTTTCCACATGTTTTGTGTTTCATTGATTTCTCCTTTCTTCTGAAAAATTTTAGGATATTATTTAATTATATTTCTTGATTCTTGGGTTGTATTTGTCTTTCATTTGTTTTAAATATTTATTATGTTCCAATAAAGGCATTAGTTGCAAGAAATTTTCCTTTATTTTTTTTCATATTCCACAGGTTTTAATTATACCTTCACTTTTGTTCATTGCTAAAAAACTGCAATTTTAGTTTTGATTTCCAGATGTAATAAACATGCTGAAAGAAACCTAGAATATATATGATTTCAAATGAAGATGGAGATTTCTTTAGCGGGGTGGGTGTGAGGCAAGGTGGGAGAGACAATGTGTTTTTAATTGCTATTTTTGTTGCATTTTGGAGCATAAGAGTGGCCTATATGATTCCTTTTTTGTGTAATTATGTGTCTTTTCTTTGTAGCCTGATACATGTTCTATTTTAGGAAATGTTCTCTGAGTGTTTGAAAACAATGCATATTCTTTGTAAATTGATGACAGCTTATGGTGGTTTTTATTATTCAAATCTTCCTAAATCCTTAGTTTTTACTAATTTTCTCTGTGGAATCTGAGGAAGGTGTCATAAATTCTATCAGTATCATTGGATTAATCATTTCCTTTATTTATAAAAGTTTTTACTTTTATACCACCTGTGCTTTGTATATAAGGAACATTCATTAATTTTCTATCTTTTCACATTAAGATTTGCCTCTGTATAAAATACAAAAGAATTTTCCTTTAATCTTTAAGATCACAAAAGGTTTTATCCTTTTATTATTAATATATTACACTGTAATTTAACTTCAATTTTTTTTTTTTTTATGGCTGTGTTGGTTCTTCGTTTCTGCGCAAGGGCTTTCTCCAGTTGCGGCAAGTGGGGGCCACTCCTCATCACGGTGCGCGGGCCTCTCATTATTGCAGCCTCTCTTGTTGCGGAGCACAGGCTCCAGACGCGCAGGCTCAGTAATTGTGGCTCACGGGGCCAGCTGCTCCGCGGCATGTGGGATCCTCCCAGACCAGGGCTCGAACCCATGTCCCCTGCATTGGCAGGCAGACTCTCAACCACTGCACCACCAGGGAAGCCCTTAACTTTAATATTTTTGACTTTAAATTTTATAATATCTGATATTAATATTGCCAGTATCCTTTTGTTTGGGCACTTGTTTTATATATTCTTGCTCATTCCTTATATTTGACCTTAATTAGAAATGATTTTTAGGTGTGATTCTTGTTTAAAGTTCTTATATAAAGGATGTGATGACGTGTGTGTGTATTTATATACATATATATATATACACACACATAAACATATAAAAATTTATCCTTAAATGTCTATACTTTAATAAAATTTCAACTCAGTCACATTTTATAACTTACATTTTTAAATTTTATTGAATATTATTTGTATTTATATTGTGCTCTCTTGTGTTTCCTCTTTTGTTGTTCCTTATTTAACTAAATTATTCAAGAGCTTAAAGATATTTTATGTTATAGCAATGTGGGGAGTTTACTGGCCAAGAGCATGACTATAACCTCATAAGGACCCCTGAAACAGAATGATTCAACTAATCTGCTTCCCAACTCCTGACCCACAAAACATGTGAGATCATGAGGGTTTGTTGCTTTAGTCTGCAAAGTTTTGGGCTAATTTTTAATGTGCAAATAGATAACTGTAACAGTGAATATAACAATATTTATTTATCCATTTTCTTTTTTGATTTTCTGTTATCCCTAATTTTTAGAGTTAAAACAATTTTCCCATGAACAGTAGTCTATATGGTTTTTTGATATTCCATATACATTTACAAATAAATATAAAAATAAAAGTTAAACAACAATACCTTATTAGGAATTCAATGAGGATTGCCTTAAGTTTATATAATCGGTTGGGGAGAAATGACATCTGGATGATTTTGCATCTGACTCAGGATGAATATGGTAAATTCTAATTTAACATAGACTGAGCAGTAAAGGGGATAAAGAGATTATTTTAAGCCAGTTTTTCTCACTTGTTGATATACATTAAAATCACCTGGAGAGTTTTAAGATCTATCAATACCTCAACCACACCTAGGGAGGTGCTGATTAAATTGGTTGGAATTGAGAAGAAGTGGTGCTTGCTTTTAAAATATCCCCAGGTGATTCTAACGTTGTGATCAAGTTTAGGAGCTACCAATGTAAGACAGAGATTTGATTACAAACAGATGACTTTCCAGCAATAACTTTTTGTCATTCAAAAATACTGCATTTTAGCAAAATTTAATATCTAGCAAATTAAAATGTATCAAGTTATAGTTGATTAATAGTCATTACTTTGTCCCTGTTAAGATCTGTTCTTGTTTTAATCTAAAAGAAAAAAAAATTATAAAAAATAACCCAACCCATGGAAAGTACAACACCCAGCCTGCACCCTAAGGTAAGCTATGGACTTTGGGTGATTATGATGTGTCAACATGAGTTCATCAATTGTAACAAATGTCCCACTCTGGTGAGTAAAGTTGATAATGGGAGAGGCTATGCATGTGTTGGGGCAGAAGGTGTGTGGGAAATTGCTGAACCTTCAACTCAGTTTTGCTGTGAACCTAAAGCTGCTCTGTAAAAAGTCTGAAAAATTAACTCAGACAGTTCATTAATCAATTTGAAACATTTTTTTGTTAGCTTTTATATCCCAACTACTATTTCAATTAATGTGACTATTGCTGTAAAAACCATATACTTGACTTCATAGAACTTAAATTACAAGGGTGGGAGCTTACTTTCTAGTTTTTTAAGACACAGACATATTTAAAATAATACTAATAATGCAAGTATAATGAATAAAAGTAAAGCCAATTAGGAGGAGAGTGTTCTCTGCAGAATGCTCTTTTAGGTGGGGTGGTTAGGAAAGTCATCATTTGTGAGCTGACATTTGAATAGAAATATGAAATCATTCAAAATGATTGCAAATTTATCATTTAAAAATAATCTGTATCTAACAGTCATGTTTTTATTAAAATGAGCAAGTGGATTAGATGCATTAAATCTCACTGTGGCATATGGATAAGCTTAGCAGCGCCAGGTGTCAGCAGTTTAAAGATCAAAACATCTGCATCCTTGAGGTAACCCACCTCTAAGCACTTTGAATCAACATTTCTTAGGAATAAACTAGGAACATTTCTCTCAGTTATTTATATACAGATGATGTTACACACCCAGGCCCACTTGTGCTGAATGAACTGCTTTAGGATAAGAAACTAAGTATCATAAATTGCATATTTTTAAATTGAATACGGACATGAAAATATGATTTGGCATCCCAAGAGAACACTGTGGGGCTGAAATTATGTAATAGACTGCCACGTAGAGGGAAATAACAAGAAATATACACAAAACAAGATTTTTTTTTTTCTGATTCTTGGTTACTCGTATCTCAGCCAGGAGAGTACAAGTTCAGTGACCATTGTGGCAGAACCAGACAGTAAGAGTGAAAAAGTAAGTGTACAGGACACTTTCAGTTTAGAAAATAGACCACGAGGAGACTCAAGCACCTTTTCTTTCTTTAGTAAGTGAAGGAAGTGTAACATAGTGCCAGAATCCTTTTGAGAAGGATTTCTTACTGAAACTGGTTTTCTTACTGAAATTTAAGCCTTTGAAGTTCGTATTGGAATGTCTATATCAGGTGTGGTACCAGTTAATGTGCTGTAACAAAGAGATCACCAAAAACAGTGGATTAAACCAAAGGGAAGTTTGTGTTTTCTTTCACATAGAGGTCTGATGTTAGCAGAATGGGCTCTGTGGGGCAATTCTACCTTCTCCACCTGTGGCTTCTATTTCTTAGCCCATTATGGATGTCAGCTCTTACCATAACCCTGGGGAAAAGGGAAAGGGACCAAAGTACTGTACCTTGCTCACATCCCATCCCATTGGCCTGAACTTAATCACAGGGGCATGCCTAGTTCCTAGGGTAGTTGAAAATATAGTCTTCAGATGGCCAGCCATGTGTCCAGCTATATAGTTGATTATACCTAGCTTATGCTGATTGTTATTATTAGTTACCAGGAAGATAATATCTATATAATTAAAGACTATCAATGCTTTGGATGAAAGGATTATGCATAATAATCTAGTTTCATTGGTACATGTCTGTCATAGTCAATACTAAATCATTCAATACTAAATATTGTACATCATTAATAGTGTATCAACCCTCCTAGATATATTAACCAGGAAAACTTCCACATGTGTATAAGAAAATTCCAAGATTGCTCATCAAGTGTTTTTTTCTAATAGTGGAAAAAAATGGGTACACCACAGAGAACTATCAATTGGAGAATAGATATAGATGTAGTTATATGCAGGTTAAAATGAAATACATACACACACAAAAATATACTAGCTAATAAGTTCTAATTATATAAATAGATAATGAGGGATATCTCAAAAACGATTTGGGGCTTCCCCGGTGGTGCAGTGGTTGGGAGTCCGCCTGCCGATGCAGGGGACACGGGTTCGTGCCCCGGTCCGGAGAGATCCCACATGCCGCGGAGCGGCTGGGCCCGTGAGCCATGGCCGCTGAGCCTGCGCGTCCGGAGCCTGTGCTCCGCAACGGGAGAGACCACAACAGTGAGAGGCCCACGTACCACAAAAAAAAAAAAAAAAAAAAAAAAAAAAACGATTTGAATGAACATTTTAAGTTTCAAAAACATCTTGTAGAATAGTAGCATTTATGTAAAATTTTAAAGACATGTACTAAAAATTGTGAGTAATAGAATAAGTAGGGTGTAATAATTTAGACTCACTAGAGATTGAAGAAGAGGGAAGGGACTATGAGTGTAATAGGGAAGAACAAATCTGACTCCATATTAGATCTGTTCTGTTGCCTGTGCTTAGTCATGCTGGCTCTGTACCTTTTGTAAAAGCAAGTTGCCTATCGCATGAAATATACAGGATAGCCTATTCTCAGGGCTCTGATCTTTAAGAGTCCATTCATATAGAGATTTAAAAGTTGCAGAACAGAGAATAACATTTGTTTTGTTGGAGGTTTACAGGAACATTGTGACCTGACCTACCAACACCAACAAGTTTGCAAAAACTAACCACGTCCCTCCCTCACCTTGCCTTTAAAAGTGTTTTACTGAAACCTTTCCAGGTCTGGGCTTTTTTGGGGTACAAGCCACCTGTCTCCTTGCATGGCCCTTCAATAAACCTTTCTCTGATCCAAACTCTGACATTTCGGTTTGTCTGGCCTCACTGTGTGTCAGGCACACGAACTTGCATTCAGTAACATGAGTGCTATTTCAAGGGAAGATTGGCTTATTATGCAATGATTAACTTTTTCTAAAATTTCTAGAAGCAGTGTGATAAAACTTAATCCCAGCTAATGGAATTTGGATGGCTGTCACAATATTTTTTGAATATCTTGTGTTTAAAACAGTTTTTCTCAAATTGAATTACAAATCAATAAGTTCTTTTAAAATACATTATTCATTTGAAACCCTTCCCCCCCCAAAAAAAATTAGAAAGTATTGCCCATGATTGATTTATTATGGGAATTCTGGAAGAGAAGTAAGTTAAAGGTAACTGAGATTTCTTACCTGAACTTACTGGAAGAATAGCATTGTTATTTATGGGAATGGCAAAAATTTAGACATGTGAAGTCACATATGATGACAAATTGTTGAACTGATTAGACTGAAAGGCATTTGAAATTCAGGATAAATGCCAAATTAGATTATGTGAAAAGTAGAGAAACAATGTTTGAAAACTACACATACATATTTCAAATCATATTTATAGTTTAAAAGTATATATATATATATAGTTTAAATATGTAAACATAGTGTAGTTTTAAATATATATACAGTTTATGTATGTATTTATATGTAATTTAAAAACATATGTCTTATGTATATGCATAGTACTCGGAATAATGTAATGACAGAATTCAAGAAGGGCTGCTTCAGTAGGCACTGTAATTGTTATCCTTAAAGGTGGCCTCTTAGAACTGCCTTTAGGACTATTCAGGAAGCCAGAGAATCCTATTCATGACATCTGCTATATGTCATGTCCCTTATGTATTTTTAAAAAATACATAAATCTTTGAGCCTTTAGATGCAACTTTTATATGTAATTTTGATCAAAGAAAGATCATCTTTTCATTTTGCTTAGAAATGACTTTCTTTAGCATAAGAACTTTTCCTCAGATATATCTTAAATTGTTCATTTTGCTATATCTGACATCATTCCATCAATGATAATATAAATTGTAAGTATGTTAATTATGTATATGTGATTATGTCTAATCATCTATTTCTAATGAATGTCTTCCTGCTACCATTTCCTCCGTCATTAATTTTATAATTCATGTAAAGAATTCCTGCTAGAACATATGGGAATTTAGCTCACTTATGCCAATTACCCTCCATAGGACTTACCTTTATTTTCTCAATACAACCAAACTTATGTTTTTAGTTTACTTTATAATTTCACATATTATTTCTCATGTATATTTTCATTCAAAATTTGTTGTAACATTTGCAGTTATTCTCAAGACTCAGTTTTAATCAGATTTTCATATCTTAAGTGTTTTCTGTGCTCACAGTTAGTTTTTAATACAGTGATTTTTCTATTTTGATGATTAATATTGCCTTTTCTCCTTACTGCTGATTGTAAGATTTAAGAACTCTTTCCCCCTGTGAGGATGGTATGTGTGTTCTACTTTTTGATTGTCTGTATCTGAAAGTGTCTCTTTCTCACCAACATACATGAAACTTTGCCTAAATTTTATATTCTTCATTTGTAATATTATTTCTCTTCAAATGCTGAATGCATTGACCCATTGTCTTATGACAGTTTTGCATGGAGAACTTTGACACTGGTATACCCAAGCTTTCTCCCCAATTTTAATAAATAATACATCTAACAGAATGTTTATAGGGTTCTTCCCAGCTTGTATATACAATTCATAATTATTAATGATATCTTTAGATGCACTCTTTACATCTAATTTTTATCAATGAAGTGCCATCCTTTCATTTTCCTAAGAGATGGCTTCCTTTAGCATAGAACTTTTCCTCGGACATGCCTGAGCTTATTTTGCTTTATTTGATCTAGTCATTCCACTGGGAATATAAATTATATATGTGTTGGCATTTTCCTCCCCCACTTTAATATCTCTTACTTTCTCATCAGTTGCTTCTGTTTGCTCTTCTTCCTCTGTAGTAAATTTCATCCTCTACAGTGTTGAGTACATTTTTTATATTTTAATAATCTTCCAACTCTCAGTTAAACTTCATTCTGCATTTTGAACTTTTAGTTTCCTTACAATATTTTCTTATCTCCCCGTATTGCTTTTTATTTCAAACCATGCCTTCTCATCTCAATCTGTGCTACTTGGATTTCTCCATTAATTATAAAGTGAACACATCCTTGTATAATTTTTTAAGGATTCCAAAGAACTTCCTGCGGTTTTCTTCTTGATTTTTCAGAATATTATTTTAGGGAAACTTTCCTTTAATCACTTACTTTCAATAATTGCACAGTGTTTTTCCCCCAACAGGCCAATGTTAATATTTTTCCTCATTTCCAATTCTTGAAATATTGAGATATGTTAAGGCTACTGTCAGTCAACACACGATAACCCTCTTTCAATTATACTGTTGAAGGGAAGGTTTTGGAACTTTTTAAAAACTCAGTTTTTAAAGGACACTTCTCTTTGACAGTGGTTGTATCTTTTTTGTCCTTATTCCCTAAGTGTTTTAAAAGTCATCTTTCACTGTCCTGTAACAAAGCCTTAAAGTTTGTACAGATTATAGGTATAAAGCTTTTAAAGAATTTTCAGGGTAAAGACACCCATAAACGTAACTAGGGAATACAAATAAGAACATGAGGAAATCCTAGAAGCCTACATTTGTGCCCTTTCTGGTCACTAGCCTCCAATGGAAAATACCTGACTTATAATGCCATGGATAACTTTTTCTTATTTTGTACACTATACAAATGGAATATTATAATATATATTCTTATATCTGACGTCTTATTCTCAAAATTATAGCTGCAAGTATTACATGTAAGCATACTTCATTTATTTTCATTAAGTGAGGTTTTCCCTTGTATAAATATATCTGTTATAGAATGAATGTTTATGAGTCTCAAAATTTATATGTTGAGGCCCTAATTCATAATGGGATAGTATTTGGGGGTGAAGCTCTTGGGAAGTAATTGGGTTTGGATGAAGGCATGAGGGTGGAGTCCCATGATGGAATCAGTGCCCTTATAAGGGGGTGAAGGGATCAGAGCTCTCTATCTCCCAGACATGTAAAGATCAGTTAGAAGATGGCTGTGAAGCAGGAAGAGGGTTCTCACCTGAACCCAGTCGTGCTAGCACCCTGATCTTAGACTTCCAGCCGCTATAACTGTGAGAAATAAAATTATGTTGATTAAGCCACTCAGTCAAAGTTACTTTTGTTATAGTTGCCGAGGCTGACTAAGATAGTACAATGATTTATTTTTTTATCCATTCTTCTGTTGATAGACATCTGAGTCATATATAACTTTAGATACATATGTGTGATTTTCTTTTGGCTGTATACCTAGGAGTCAATTTACAGAGTCATAGGAATGGGTATATTTAGATTTAGTCATGACTAATGAGTTTCAGCAACTTTTCTCATTCTATTGGCAATTTGGATCTCTTCTTTTATAAATATATGTTTAAGACATTTTCCCATTGTTTTATTAGCTCAGCTGGCTTTTACTTATGATTTCTGGAAGTTCTTTGTGAGTCTTCTATTAGGCACATGTGAAAATATCATCTCTTGGTCTGTGGTTTGTCCTTTCAATTTCTTAATTATGTATTTTGATGAGAAGTTATTCATTTTATGCCACTCCATTTATCATTTTCTCCTTTATGGTTAGTAATGTTTGTGTCTTGTTTATGAAATCCTCCTTTAACCTCACTCACAAGATTTGTCTAATCATACACATCACCACATACTATGATATTTGTCATGATAGTGGGGTTCTTCCCCCTTGAATCTGCTCCACATTCTCAATCTTTTAGAGCATGGTAACAGTTGGGAGAAACCTTCTAAAATAACAAATGTACCACTTTAATTCACCTTGCCCTTTGCTTTTAGCCTAGTTGTTTTTTTGTGGAGTTGCTGATTATAATCAATATTATAAAACTGTAGGAACAACAGAGATAAGTAGAGTGTGAAAGGAGTTTGATGTTTTGGGATGCTTCATAAATAAGCTCCTGCAGGGTAGACTGATGATAATTCAATATTTTAGTGGTTAGAGACCCTAGGTCTCTAAGTCAAGAATCAGGAAGGTACAAAGTATTTTAATATTGTGCTGCAAACATTCTGAATCTTATGGAACAAATCTTAAATATGCTATTATATAAATTCTGGGTAAGGTGGTATAAATCATGTATCTTCTTTTCAGTGTATATTTCTTACATATATCAGAACTGTATGCTGGTATTTGTTTTCACTGCATATGAACTATATTTTCAGAGCTCTGTTGTTGCTTATTTTTAAAATGTCTTTATAGTTATTGTAGTGGGAAATGTCCCCTCCATTTTTCTTAATGACAACAATATTTTTTTCCTCTTAGGATATCTATGTGAAATATTGCAAAGCCTGAGGCACTTTGTGTATGTGTGTGTATTTGCTAGAATAGATTCTCAAGAGATAGTCTGATAGATGATGATGTGAGTCTGAATGAAAATTAGTCTCATAACTTCAGAAAGTACCATAGGGACATTTAAGCATCACTTCATCAAGGTAATTTAGTAATAAAAATTTCGGGAGGGGCTAGTGACCTGGAAAGGAGTAAACTTGATAAATGCAGTGAAGACATAGAATTTAGTGTAGCTTTTAACAGGGTAAACTGCACTAATGTCAATGAGGAAATACTCAGGTTAGAGCCAATGTTTATTTAAAAATCCATACGAGTATTTAACTAATTTACATATATTTTCACTCTGTTATTGAATTAAAATACTAAGCCAGAAGAGTTAAAATAGAAGTTTCCTCTCATTTTTTTAAAGGGTAAAAGAGGGTAAATAAAGATTAAATGAATTATATTTCATTTATGTTTTCTTGCAGGAGACTGAATTAAGACCAACCTTGTGGCTGATTCATTATCAGATTGATTTTTAAGATTCTAATGCATGTAATAATGTTAAAACAAGCAAGAATCAGTTTGTTATTTGGCAATATTTTCATTTTCCAATCCTTGGTATACTATTTATATCATGACTGCAATATACCTGATAACATTTGCTTTAAAGAATATGAGAAATACAAAACCTAACTACTGTATATGTCTAAAATTTTTTCTACATTTCTTTTAATATATATTCTCTAAATATAATCTTTGACTTTTTTTTTTGCGGGCACAGGCTTCGGATGCACAGGCTCAGCGGCCATGGCTCACAGGCCCAGCCGCTCCACAGCATGGGGGATCCTCCCGGACCGAGGCACGAACCCGTGTCCCCTGCATCGGCAAGCAGACTCGCAACCATTGTGCCACCAGGGAAGCCCAATCTTTGACTTTTAAATCAAAGCTGTGATAGATTTTATAAGGGATTTGAAATAAGCTGTGGCTTAAATGTGAGTTATAAAGTTTTGAAAATATTTGCATTTGAAAGTTAGTTGAAATAAAAAATAACATTAAACATCTAAGAAAAAAAGCAAGAGAGTCAATATTTGCTTAAATATATCATGGATAAGAGTTTACTTCTCCCAAGATGATCTTATGAGTAAAGTATTACTAGCTGCGCTTCTGAGCCAATGGAGTGGTAGCCTCAGATCCATTACCTCTCTCTGGGAAACCAAAACAGGCTTCTTGACAACCAAATCAGCACCCTATCACAACTGAGGATCCTTACAGACTGTTGGACACATCACATGAACTATTTGGTCTTGCTGCTTTTTTGGTCAGTTGCACTGAGACCTCTCCTTATGCAAGTTGAAGCACATTAAGAGAAAATTCCTCCTCTATAAGGCTACCTAGGTTTGTTCCTTAGAACATTTTAAAGGCAGAAAAACTATGTGTCTTTCAACAACTCCAGGGTTTTCAAATTAATTGACTTGAGCTCATTTACTTTGGGTGTATGATTCACTTGAACCATTTTAAAGATAATATATATTAATGTTGAATCCTTTAGAAAGAAACAGACAAATAGGATAATCAGAGTTAGAACAAGGAGTAAGATTAGTTAAAAAAATATAACATCTCTACATTTAAAGAGTGTGGAGTTTCCCTCCCCTTCCTTCTCCTCCTCCTTTATTTATTAAAGAAATTAAAATGTTATACTGGAAAATATTCACTTAATGCAAAAGAAAGCAGTTATTGAAAGAGGAACATAAAGAACAGGATATATACAAAATACAAACTAAACTACGAGCCATAAATCCAATTATATACATAATAACATTAAATGTGAATGGATTAAATAATCGTCAAAAGGCAGAGTTTGTCAATATGGTTAAAATAATCAATTTCTGATTATATGCTGCTGTAGGAGACACACTACAGATTTGAAGATATGAACAGATTGAAAGTAAAATGATGAGAAAAATATACAAACCAACCATAGAAAACAAAAGCAGCTATCCTAATATCAGACAAAATAGACTATAAACAAAAAAATATTATGAGAGATAAAGAAAAGCCAGATAAAAGAGAATTCATCAGAGCATCCATTGGATAAGAGGAACAAAAATTGAAGTTCATGGCATATGAACAAATTCTTGAGTGGAAAATCTTGTTAAAATGTCTAGAATTTTTTTTTGAATTTTATTTTATTTTATTTTTCTTATACAGCATGTTCTTATTAGTTATTAATTTTATACATATTAGTGTATATATGTCAATCCCAATCTCCTAGTTCATCCCACTACCAACACGCCTAGAATTTTAACTAGGAATGTTTTGTCTAAAGATTACATGGATCAGAATCTTCTTAGTAGTTGTTTAGATTAAGATAATTCAGGGTTGCCAGCGCCTCTGACCTCTAATGTAGAATGCAGCAACGTTTAGGTTCTAACAATTTTTTTTCTTACAGTTTTATCTTCGGAATATCTGCAATTCAATTCAAAAAATTATGCATACAAGGAGATGGTGCAGCATGAACGAGCCCCAAAGAGACCATGGAGCAAGAGGAATCAGATAAAATGTTATAAGAGCATATTTTGAACCACTTTATGGCAACAGGTAAGAAAATTTAGATAAAAATCTAAAAATCACTGGTAAAATATTAATAAAACTTATGGAAGGAGAAAAAAGGAAATTTGAATTATAACTAAAGCCAGATTCAATCATCAACAATCTTTCCACATAAAGAACTCCAGACACAGTTGGGTTCACTGATGAATTCTATCAGATGTCTGCACAGCAAATAATCCAAATCATATACAAATTTTCTCAGATTTAGGGAAAAAATAGTGAAATTTCCTCTAAATATTTTATGAGGTTAATCAGCATCTTGAAACAAACAATAAGGACAGCAAAATAAAGGAAAATCCCAAAGCTGATAAATTTCAAGAACATTCATACAAAAATCTTAAGCAAAATATTAGATTGTAAAGAATGTATGAAAGATAATACATCATGACCCAGTTGGGCTTCAACAAGGATTTCATTAAACTTAACTAATGAAATTTGCCATATTGCATGTTAAAACAAAAAAAAATCTTTTTTTTTTTTTTTTTTTTGCGGTACACGGGCCTCTCACTGTTGTGGCCTCTACCGTTGCGGAGCACAGGCTCCGGACGTGCAGGCTCAGCAGCCATGGCTCACGGGCCCAGCCGCTCCACGGCATGTGAGATCCTCCTGAACCGGGGCACAAACTCGTGTCCCCGACATCGGCAGGCAGACTCTCAACCGCTGTGCCACCAGGGAAGCCCATGGTGCATTTTATTAGTGTCCCTGAGTCACAATATTTTGCCTCATATCCATATCAAAAATTAGCTGATCTGAGATTATTAAAGCAGAAATTAGTAGGAAAAGTCAACCTCAGTAAAGATTACTGATTGTCACGGTTTTCAGAGTGTTTAAAATAGCTTACATATTAACCCTAATGATTCTCTGATTGGTGAAATTTATAAAAAAGTGAAGTTACAAAGCTGTGTTTTCCTGTGATTAAAGGTTGAAATGTTTCTGAAGATAACATATTTTATCTGACTTCCCTGACACACACAGCTCCATTTAAAGGATTTCTCCTTAACTCACCATTTAAAAAGTGGTCCAAGTATTTATCCATTAAATAGAGTTTAAATTACCTTGCATATAAACTCCTTTAACAGTCATAACCAGACATATCTTAAAGACTATCTAATTTTGTGAAAGTGGACTAGACAGTTTTACTTCCATTTAATGCATGTTTTATATATTCATCTGGAAAATAATTAAATCAGTGATTAAATATTAATATTTAAAATGTTGACAGGAGTACCATTGAAGGTTAGAACATGGTTTAATTTTTAAACAAGGACTTTCATATCTATTCTTGAGACAAAGAAGTATTCTTCAACCTATTTTTACTATTTATGTGGAAACTGAAATCACTTTGAGTAATCGCCATGTACTGTTTGTTTATAAAGTGTTCTTTACCATGAATTGTTATCGTGACTGGCAAAGACATATTCAAATATACTGTGGATTATTCATCTCTGAAATTGCTTTGAATTGGGTGCAAAATGCCAGATGAGGTTCATATAACATGTCACAATTTATTAGGTGGAACATTCCTGCTGAGCACCTTATTGTAGGCAAAATTAATGTTTTTCATTATAGTAATTAACCTGGCTACATTATGAAGGTCAAAAATTAGTCTATGGCATACAATACCTTGTGTACAGGTTGCAAAAGATAAATTTATCAATTTAAATACTCTCTGGATAATACAAGCAATGACAGAGGCAGAATCACAGTAGGTCAGTAAACAACAATGGCAAAATTCCAAACAGAATAGAGTTACATGTTATACAATGGAAGAAAATAAACTTTTATTGACCACTTACTATGTGTCTTATATTAACACATCATTATCTTATTTAATTTTCTACAGAAATGTGAAAGATGACTCTATTACTTCCAAGTTTAATCCAAGGAATCAGAGGTAAAGAGATGTCATTTTTCCTAAGTCACAAAGAACATAATCGTTGGGAAATGATTCTTTTCAGTAGTCTACTAGCTGCCAAATTTGCACTGTCCTAGTAGAAGAAAAAAAAAATTAAAAAAAGGAGATAGATGAAAAGACTGATGTATGAGTACACAAATAATAGATTGAACAGTGAGTAAATGAGCAAGATAATATGTATAGTAATGTATAAGTAGACAAGCATACTTTTTCATAAGCAATTTGACTGCTACCTCTCTCTATATGTAACATTTTAAATAGTGGAAATGATAATGCTGGGGAAAAGTAGGGAAATGGTGGAATAGAAGGAGTAAAAGCTAATGCCGTAGTATTGCAACTAATATTAGAAAAGTGAACATTTGGGCATTGTTTTCAAGATTTAACTTTAAAATGATGACTATAGGGGACTTCCCTGGCAGTCCAGCAGTTAGAACTTTGCCTTCCAATGCAGGGAGTGTGGGTTAGATCCCTGGTCAGGGAGTGAAGATCCCAAGTTCCTCGTGGCCAAAAAACCAAAACATAAAATAGAAACAATATTGTAATAAATTCAATAAAGACTTTAAAAATGGTCCACATTAAAAATATCTTTAAAAAAGTGATGACTGTAAATAACTTTAGGGTTCATAGGTTTATTTGTTGAGAATATAGGAAACATGCATATCAGTTTGGAGTAGAATTTTTTCATGATGCCAATTAAGAATACCATTTTCAATTTTTTAAACGTTGTTAATTTGGGGGAAGAAATCAGAGTGGAGGGATGAGTTGTTTTCTACAAGGTTAAGAGGGGTAGAAAGGATGTTCACGGACAGGAGAGAACTTAAATAATTCTGATACCATGTATGAGCTAGCTGTTCCTCAGTCTATAGGGGAAAGTGATAGGATCTTTATGACTTCATTTTTATGTGTGTCAGTGCCAATAATAGAAGCAGAGGGAATGGTAGCTGCAGAAATAGTAAGCTGAACAGATATTCAGCCTACATTTGGAACATTCATCCTCTGGGGTCATGGTATTGAAATCCTTTAGCATCAACAAGGACCAGTTGGGCAGGGCATTAATGTTCCACCACACTGGCACACGATAATAACAACCAGGCCAGAATCAGACACCTCCTCTTCTCTGAGAATGGGTGAGACTCATGGAGAGACAGATGCAGTACTCGTGTGGGGTGCAGAATTTAAGTGGCTGTCGATGACTCCAGCAAGCAAGACAAATACTATTTCAGCACTTAATTTAGAAAAATAAAAGTCAAAATTTAGAAATCTAAAATCAAAATGTCAAATTTAAAAATTGAAGCTAATAAAAATTTTAATAAAGTTAATGACTATTTAAAAAGCTAACTGTGGGCTAATATTTTAAAATTACCTTGCAAACTATTTCCTTCAGAAGGAAAACAAACAGTATCTAGAGTCTTTATGATGTATCATTCACAATGTCAATCATACAATCTGTATTAGTTGGAATTTTCCAGAGAAACAGACCAATAGGATAGAGAAATATATGAGAGGTGATTAATTATGGGAATTGTCTCAGAGAAGAAGCTGAGAAGTTCTGTGACATGCCAGCTGCAAGCTGGAGAACTAGGAAAGCCAGTATATAAGTCAGTCTGAGTCCAACATCCAGAGACTTGGGCATTCCAATGTCTAAGATCAGGAGAAGATGGATGTCCCAGCTCAAGAAGAGAAGGAAAGAATTCACTCTTTCTGTACCTTTTTGTTCTGTTTGGGCTCTCAATTGATTGGATGATGCCCACCCATATCGGTGAGAGCAGATCTTCTTTACTTAGTTTACTGACTCAAATGCTAATCTTTCTTGTAAACACTCTCACAGAAACACCCAGAAATAATGGTTTACTGGCCATCTGGCCATCCCTTAGCCCAGTCATGAAGACCCATAAAATTAACCATCACACTATCCAAAATCACTACTCATATGAGCACTAGAAATAGATGATTCATACTGGAGAGACCAAGCAATCAGTGGAGGCTACCCACAAGATGACCAGGCTGTTGCAATTACCAGACACAGGTTTTTATAACAGACATTATAACTGATGACTGTATGCACAAAGAAAATGAAAATATAGAAAAACTCAGACGAAAGGAAAAGTATAAAGAGAAAGATTTGAAGGAGTTGTCTTATGTGCTGTGGGGCTAGCAAGTCCAGAATCTCTAGAACAAGCAGGCAAGCTTGAGCTGGCAGGTCAGGGAGGAGCTGATGCTGCCATCTTGAGTCTGAAATCTCCAAGGTGGAAACTCAGGCGGGGTTTCTATGTCGCAGCCTTGTGGCTGAATTGCTTCATGCTCTGAAACCTCAATCTTTGCTCTTAAGTCCTTTAACCGACTGCATGGGGCCCACCCACCTTTTGGAGGGTAATTTGTTTTGCTCAAAATCTACTGTTTTAAACTTAATCACATCTAAAAAATACCTTTAAAGCAATATCAAGAATGTGTTTGATGAATCAACTGGGTACAGCCAAGTTGACACATAAAATTAATCATCACAAATGGTTGTCTTTTTATTTTTTTAAGTATACATATAAGCAGTATGCATCAATGGAATGGGTAAATAAATAATTGCCTATTATGGACACTATTCTGATACTCTTTATCAGCATGGTATGTATTGATAGAGAAAAGATACACAAAAAATGAAATTGGATAAAAGTGATATTTTTAATTGATGATGTATTCAGTATATTTTTAAGATTTTAGTCTTCAAATACATCAATTTTCAAATCAGTTATTTGCATTTTACACTTTTGAATTTTACAGTTTAAAACACCAATTATTGGAGATGCTAAACATATCTTAGCTCTAACTCCCATATGTTTTTATAACAGATATTATAACTTAACAGGTTTTCATTAAGAATTCTAATCCTAGAAAAAGCTATTTCCTTTCTTCTCTTTGCTTTTTTTTTTTTTTAATCCTTTATGCATGTAGGGTGAGTAGAGTCAAGCAACTGCTTGTAAGAGTCATGTGCTAAGAAGAGGCATTAGGAACTTTGCAGTTCTAAAAAGCAGTGAAGAACTTCTTATTAGCAGGATTGCAGCTTGGGTCCATTACACTTCGAAAAACTCACTGCTTTTTATTCTTTTATGAAGCAAGAGTAAAGGACATTTTTAAAGGAGAAATAAACTTTACTTGTCACCACAGAGAGGAATGCTTTACACTTAGCCTCAGAAAAGTTACAATCTCCCCACTAGTAAGTTATCTGAAACTAATTATTCATTTATTTATTTGGCAAAGACACAGAAGAGATTATGAAGGTAAAATGTGCACCCCCTTTTTTTGTTTATTGCACACATTTAGAAGCTTAGAAGCAGAAAACAATGACCCCGTGACCCAGGAATTTGACAACTAGAGAAAATACACCCTTGAGAAAATTGTGTTCACGGTTTTAGGAGAACTTCATAAAGATTTTCAATGAGCAATACTTTCAGTAGTAAAAATCTGGAAGGAATAAATATTCTTCCATTAAAGAATGGATAAATTTAGCATGGTCAAACAATGGAATCAACTGAAATAAAGGGTATATTCACCAAAATCAGTAAACTTCAAGTACATAATTTTAAGTAAATAAAAAAAAAATTGCAAAATGATCAGACCATGTTATATAATAACTTACGTAAATATTATTGACAATATATTTTTTATAAACATATGTGTGTATACATATATATATATACACACATACACATAATCATGAAGGAAAAGAAATACATTCTCTCAGCATCTCTGGGAAAAGATGGAAGGAGGTATGATGGGGGCAGTATAGAATGTCTGTAGTAATATATCTACAAAGCTTTTTTTAATAGATGGAAAATACATGAGAATACACATTACAGTAGTTAAATGTGGGTAATCATTTTATGGATCTCTGCTATATTAATGTCCATACATATTTATCTTTGCAGAAAATCATAATTAAAAAATGTTAATTTAAAATAAGCAGAGGTGGCAGAAGGCTCTTTTAGGAAGGAGGGTCATAGCTACTGATTAGAGTCACTTGCATCCAGTTGGACCTTTCACAAAGGAACTCAACAACAGGCAATTCTGTTTTATTTTAAATCAACTCTGCCTTCTTCTCTGAAAAATATGTATTTTGTTACCATCAAAACCCCTTAAGCTATTTAAAAAGGAGAGGTATGAATGTTACAAAGATTCTTTGAGAGTTTAAAAGTCTAACCAGTATACTTTATGAGACAAACTGAATATATTACACTGAGTAATGATGAAAAATTAGTGATCAATATGCATCTATGATTCAATAATACATTCAGGAACATGTTAATATTTAACCTAACATATATCCTTACTTAAAACTCAAATAACCATAAATATATTAAAAAATGGTATAATCTTCATAAACCAGGTCCAAAGAAAATATTTCCAATGAAGCAGAACTTTCTGGAGCACTGTGCATACCAATAAGAGTGTGAAATTCTATAAACTGGAAGGATAAAACCTACATGGATTAAACTAATGAAATCTCTCAGCTTGCCTATATAGAGTTGCCTATAGAGAATGAGGACTGAAGCCTTATTTCTCCTGCAAACATGTACTTGTAAAATGGGATTGTTTAATAGCTCCCTGCTGGTTTTATTGGAAAGGCTATTAGAAGTCATACAAGTTCCACTTATTTCATCTCTCATGCCACATTTCATAATGTAATCTCAAATAAGGTCACATGGTGAGGCAAAATTCTCCCCATAATAAAAAAGTGCCATTTTCAGAAGACACTCATGCTTACTGAAATTGTTCTTATATACACAAAGCTGGCTTTATGTATATTTTTTATCACTAGCATGTAAAGTAGGCAAAACTCAAGTTATCATCAAATAGTGCAATCACTGGAAAATGTCGTTTTCTTTGTAAATGAGAGAAATTACTTAAAAACTATTAACGTGGCTATTCTACTAATAGAAATTAACTTAATAATCACAAATTGTTTTTTCAGTGTAAATGAACTGATTCACTAGATTAAAATAATAGAATGTAAAAATGGAAAGAAAAAATGGACAATACACCAACTGGATTCTCCCCAGCTGCTTTGGCATATTTATCCAGAATATTTTTGCAGTCCTAGAATATTTAGTAAAAAACCACCAGGAAATTATGCATGGGTTTATAATCACACATGGCTTCTATAAAGTATTTACAATGTACTCTATTTAATTTTCATAGTAGAATATTACACTTAGGTGGACTCTTAGTCATCATCTGTCCATGTCTTTGATTTATAGATGAGGAAATTGAGATCCAAATAAGTCCATGGTCACAGCTCTTTGGAAGTGGAACCAAGAACAGAAATATCCCATGTTTGTTTTCATTCAGAAACACCTGGACACTTTTCTTCTTAAGAAAGGTAAAAGAGAAATAAGTCAGTGGACTAAACCAACTTTAAAACTCCACTAAAAACCAAATAGTTACTCTATTATTAATGAGGGTAATTGTTATATAACTAGGAAATAAATGTTCTCATGTCAAATTATCATTTTAGAAGGAGATAAAAAAGACTTTGTCAGTCAGAAACAATAACAGAAGAGAGTCTTGAAAAGATTGTTCTTTAGTTGTGTTTAATAATAATTTATAAAAGATTTTACGTGAAAAATAATTTTATGCCAAGGATTATGCTGGTCGTTGTGCATACAAAGATGAATAATGCATTCCCTGCCTTTAAGACTGTCAACAGCTTTTGTGTGATATAGAAAAATATGTTAAGGGCAATGAGGAAAGTGCTATAATTAAAATTTGTAGAAATCTCGATGGAGATATTTTATTACATGTGGAGATCAAGGAAAACTTCACTGAGTAACCTTTTAGTATTCTTGAAAATTGGGGAGGATTAGCAAAGTGTAAAAATGCTGATGTGGAGGTTAAGGAAGAACGTAAAGATGGAAAACCAAAGAGCGTTCTGGAAAAAGAGAGGAGAAAACAAGTGAGAGGGGGCTGAGAGATTGTGGAATTGGCGAATTCCACCAGCAGTGGTTCAGGAATGTAGCACAGGGATGGCAAAGAGCCATGGGAGATAAGACACCATCACCTGGTTAAGTGGGTCTGTGGGGACCACACTTCATGTCAGCCCTGCTCCCAGCACTGGGCACACAGTAGGAACAAGGGAGCAAGGCCCCTCTCTCACCTTCTAAATGTTTCCTGCCATGGTAAAGATTGGAATTTACCTTGTGATATGGGGAGAGGGGCTGAAGGATCCTGAGCTGGGCAATTACTTGCTCAGGTTTGAGATTTAGAAAGCTGACCCTGGTAGTACTGAAGAGGATGAACCTAATGTGGGAGCAGGGATGATGGTGGTGGTGGTGGTGAGGATGATATTGGAAGCACGAACTCAGACTGAGAATTTTTTCTCAAAATAGTTCCATGGTCCAGGAAGTCTGACAGTGTCTGGAACTGAGGAAATGCAGGCCCTTTCTGTCCCCCACTGTACTCCCCCCCATCCTCCTCCCAAGAAAACCTCCTTGTTATTGAAGGAGAAACCTTTGTAATTACTCTCTAAGGCGTGGGAAAGAAGTGGGAATGTTCCTAAGTGGTGAAGACACTAAATGTTGAAGAAGAGACAAACAGAGCTGCTGTGTCTATCAGCTCTGGGGCTCAGAAATGTTATATTGATTCCAGGAGTGTTTGGAAATGTCACTGTCTTGTCTTCCCAAACACCGATGTCTCAAGCAGCCTTAAGGGAAGGTTTTCATCTTCCTGTCTCCTCTCTTAAAACTAGATTCTTCAACCTCCTACATCTGAAGTTTGACTTGCCCAGAATGACTTTCCTTTTCCCTCTGTCCTTATTTCTCTGCTGTTTATCCAAAAACCAGCTTATATCTACCCTTTTCACTTACCTTTTTCTAATGTCCTTAGTCCTTAGTCCTTTCTCTGAACTTCTGTCACTTGCTGTCCAAATGCTTTTATGTTTTTTTCCTTCATTTACCATTTTGTAATTCCAGAATGTAATGTGGTGAATCAGACATAATCATTACTTAGAAATACTTGTGCAAAACAAAGGGTATAAGATAAGAAAGAATGAGTAAATAGTCCTGAGGTTTGATCTAATTTTTAGGCAAAGGCTCACTTTAATTCTGAATCTGTTTATGTGAAGATTTTTCTTGAGTAAAAATAAGAATATTTCTTAAAATTGGATCTCAATACTAAATATATGACTGATATATACAATGGCCTATAACATTAGAACTAGAGATTATCTAGTTAAAACCTGGAGACTGGGACTTCCCTGGTGGTTTAGTGGGCAAGACTCTGCGCTCCCAATTCAGGGGGCCCAGGTTCGATCCGTGGTTGGGGAACTAAATCCCACATGCATGCCACAACTAAAAAAAAAAAGAAAAGAAAACTGGAAGCTAAATTTATGCTGTGTGCCAAATTAGTCAATATGAAATTGGGCATAGTTTTATTTTTTTTAATGATAAAACTGACTTCATTTCAGAAAACAATTGTACAGTTCATAAATACACTTGATATTTAAATTTAAAATATTGGGCTCGATTTTTAATTTGAAGGTATGAATTTAAATCTATCAAAAAATTAAAGACTAACTTTTAAGTAAATCTTAGAAATAACTACAGATATTTTCCTTTCAATGTACACTTTTGAAGCATTCATAGGAAAGATTACAAATGTTTGGATAACTGAAAGAGAGCCAATGATATGGGATCACAGAGAGGCAAGGCTAGAAATGTAGGCAGAGATCCAATCATGCTTGGCCTCCAAGGCTCTTTGAAATATTTTTATGTTCATTCTCTGGGCGACATGGGTTTTTCCTTATGTCTAACATTTAATATCTTTATAATCTTATGCAAGCTAATTAGCCTATGTAAACCTCAGTGTAATCATAAAAGTTTGTTGGGAAGACCAAATGAGAACATGTATATTACCTAAGCAAAATGCTTAGCATATAACAATAAATGTCAACTACTAATCTTATACCTATAGTGCCTGATGCCCCCTTCAGACAGAAGGAATGGAAGCATATTGATAGTAAAAGATAGTATCTTCTGTGTGTTGTGATTTAACATGTATTGTGATTACTTGAGATTTTTTTTTTTTTGCCTAAAATATTCTCTCCCTAGCCAGATTCCCTATCCTTTCTGACTAAACACAGAGGCACTCCAGACACAACATCACT